>NW_025212716.1:5002-23494 GCF_004010195.1 Chiloscyllium plagiosum | reverse complement strand
GCAGAAGGTGGTATGTGTATGGAATGAGCTGCCAGAGGATGTGGTGGAGGCTGGTACAAATGCAACATTTAAGAGGCATTTGGATGGGTATATGAATAGGAAGGGTTTGGAGGGATATGTGCCGGTTGCTGGCAGGTGGGACTAGATTGGGTTGGGATATCTGGTTGGCATGGACGGGTTGGACCGAAGGGTCTGTTTCCATGGTGTACATCTCTATGACTCTATGATTCCCAACAGTTGACCTCCATATCAACCAAAAGTCTATCTAACTCGGCCTAGAATGGATGCAATGACAAATCCTCCACTGTTCTGTTTGGAAGAGGATTCCAAACACTGTGAGAGAGGGGATTCTTCCTCATCTTCCCAAATGAGAGACCCTTTATTTTAAACTCTGCCCCCTTGTTCTAGATTCTCCAATGAGGGGAAACAGACCTCTTATCATTTAGCTTGTCAAGCCTCCTCAGGATCTTAAGATCACCTTTCATTCTTCTCAATCCCAATGAATATAGTCCCAATCCGTTCAACCTTTCATCAAAAGACAACCCTTCATCCCAGAAACAGATCTTCTCTGAACTGCTTTCAATTGAAGTATATCCCTCCATAAGTGCCCCACAGTGCCAGGAACCCGGGTTTGATTCCTATCTCGGGCGACTATCTGTGCACATTCTCCCCCTATCTGCATGGATGTCCTCTGGGTGCTCTGGTTTCAATCCAAAGATGTGCAGGTTAGGTGAATTGTCCATGCTAAATTGCCCATAGCATTACGTGTATTAGTCAGAGGTAAATGTAGGGTAGGGGAATGGGTCTGGGTGGGTTACGCTCCAGGGAGGTCAGTGTGGACTAGTTGGGCCAAAGGGCCTGTAGGGAATCTAATCTAAAAAAAAGTAAAGAGACCAAAACTGTACAGAATACTCTCGGTGGAATCTCACAAATACCCAGTACAATAGTAGCAAGATATCCTTGCTTTTATACACCATCTCTCTTGCAATAAAGGCCAACATTCTAATTGCATACTGAATTATTTGCACTATATGAATGCTAATATTTGGTGAGTTATGTGTAAGGACACCTTGATTATTTTTGTACTTCTGTACTCTGCACCCTCATACCATTTACATAATATTTTTGTCCTCATTTCTTATGTCAACTTGGACAAGCTCACATTTTCCCACATCATACTCCATCTGCTAAATTTTTGTCCACTCACTTAACCCATCTATATCTGTTATAGACTCTTTGGGCTGAATTAGCCAAGTGCCAAGTCTTTTGAAGGCTGAGAAATCTCACGAGGCCTGTCTTACCAAAAGGTACACTTTTCCCAGAGGACTGGAAGTGGAAACCTTGCCACCAGATCCTTGCAGCCTGGTCAGAACTCGTCATCTGGCTCAGTGTGGTCTTAATGGTGTGGGGCAATGGCCAATAGTGCTGTAAAAAGTCAATGACTTTTTCTGCTCTATAAGAGTAAGTGACACTTTTTTTTCTCTGCTCATGCTCACTCTATTTCTGCTGCTGCACTACTCCTCACAAAATCTCATTATTTGCCTCTTTCACTATTGCCTGCAACAATCTCCCTCACCTGCTCTCTCTCTCCCACCACCAGACAGAAGCTAAATATTAATGAGACAAGTTGGAGCATTTATAAAACATTTATCAAGCTATAATCCCTCTTAAATAGCAATCCACTCTTGCCTTGTGAGAAACTCACCTTGTCACTTGGCAGATGCATATGGATCATTGCTCAGATTGCTCAGCTCTCTGAGATTCTGTCCTTTATCTTCTCCTCAAGACTTGCTCTGTTACTTTGTTTTATCTCATTAAATTTGGCTACATATAGTTGGTCCTTTCATTGAAGTTGTCATTGTAGTTCATAAATAATTGAGGCCTCAACACTGATCCCTGTGACAGTCCACTAGTTAAAATTTGACAACCTGAAAATAACCCATTTATTCCAACTCTGTTTCCTATTAGTTAGCCAATCCTGATGATATATGACCCCCAACACCATGTGCTCTCATTCAGTAAACTTTCATGTGACATTTTATTAAATGTTTTTTGGAAATCCAAATAGACCACAACTACTGGTTCCACCCTGCTTCTGATATCCTCAAGTAATTTGAATACATTTGTCACAAACACAGTATCCCTTTCTCAAAACCATGTTAACCATGCCTAGTTGTATAAGGAAGTAATGAGTGTCTCACTAACGTCACTTTAAAACTGGATTTGACCCTTTTCCCAAGGATCTTTGTGGAGAGCTCAGGAAGGGATCAGTGGGCTCCTTGCTGAGATATTTGTATCATAGCCATGAGTGAGGTACTGGAAGGAAGGTGGCTAACATGGGGAAATCTTTTAAGAAAGGTGGTAAGGAACAGCCAAAGAACTATAGTCTGCTGAGCCTGACTTCAGTAGTAGATACATTGTTGTAGGGGATTCTGAAGGACAGGATTTACATGCATTTGGAAGACAACATGGCTTTGTGTGTGGGAAATCATATCTCACTAACTAGATTGAGTTTTTTTGAAGAGCTGACAAAGCAGATTGAATGCAGAGAAATGGACATTGTTAATATGGACTTCAACAAGGCATTCAATTAGCATTTGCCTGGTAGACTGTTTAGCAAGGTTAGATCACATGGAATCTAGGGAGAGCTAGTCATTTAGATACAAGATTAGCTTAAAGGTAGGAACCAGAGGGTGGTGGTAGAGGGTTGTTTTTCAGACTGGAAAGCTGTGACCAGAAATGTGCCACAAGGATTGGTGCTGGGTCCACAGCATTTTGTCATTTATATAAATGATTGGATGTGAATATAGGAGGCATGGTTAGTAAGTTTGCAGATGATACCAAATTGGTGGTGTGGTAGAGAGTGAAATAGGATATCTTAAAGCGCAATAGGATCTTGATCAGATGGGCTGAGGAGTGACAAATGGAGTTTACTTTTGATAAAGATGAGGTATTGCATTTTGGTAACACAAATCAGGGCAGGACTTTTACACTTAATAGTAGAGCTCTTGGGAGTGTTGCTGAACAAAGAGAACTTGGGTTGCAGGTTCTTAGTTCCTTGAAAGTAGAGTCACGGGTAGACAGGATAGTGAACAAGGCATTTAGTATATTTATCGTTATCGGTCAGTGTATTGAGTATCGAAGTTAGGAAGTTATGACTGTACGGGATTTTGGTTAGGTCACTTTTAGAATACTGCATTCAATTCTGGTCTCCCTGCTACAGGAAAAATGTTATTAAACTTGAATTGTTCAAAAACTATTTACAAGCATATTGCCAGGGTGGAGGGTTTGAGCTATAGGGAAATACTGAATAGGCTGGGGCTATTTTCCCTGGAGCATCAGAGGCTGAGGGGTGAGCTTATAGAGTTTTATAAAATCACAAGGGCATGGATAAGGTGAATAGATAAGCTATTTTTCCCAGGGTAGAGGAGTCTAAAACTACAAGACATGGGTTGAAGGTGAGAGGGGAAAGATTTAAAAGCGACCTAAGGGGCAAGTTTTTCATACAGAGGGTGATGCGTGTTTGGAATGAACTGCCAAAGGAAGTGGTAGAAGCTGATACAATTACAACATTTAAAAGGCATCTGGATGGGTATATGAATAGGAAGGGTTTAGAGGGACCAAAAGAGAAAATGCTGGAAAATCTCAGCAGGTCTGGCAGCATCTGTAAGGATAGAAAAGCGCTGATGTTTCGAGTCTAACTGACCCTTTGTCAAAGCTAAAGATAAAAGGTTAAAAAAAAACAGTTCCAGCATCCGCAGTAGTTTGCTTTGATCCAGTAGATTCCAGCATCCGCAGTAGTTTGCTCTTATCCAGGGTTTAGAGGTATATGGGCCAAATGTGACAAATGGGACTAGATTAATTTAGGATAATGTTTATAAGAAGATCAATTGCCTTTCCAAATTTAGGATAACTCAGGTAATGTTATTGGTAAAGATGGAAGTTTAGTAATTGTACAGCATGGGAACCAGACTGTTTGGGTACATTCTTTAAGATTGCTTGGCTTGGATCACAAATTTGAAGACTCTGGAGAAGTTACTGAAAATAGTGAAATGTCAGTTACCACTCGTACCCAAATTTTGTGTAGCCATAGGATCAAACTGCTGCAATTAGTTTTTCTGGTAATGGACACATCAGTTCTGGTGGTCAGTATAAACCCATTGGTCCAAAATGGGAACTGTCAAAGTGAATACTAAAGTTGAATACTTACTGGAAGAGGCTTGTGAATGGCAAAGTGTGACCATTATAAATAGAACAGGGAAGGCCACTGGAGAATATAAAAAGCTGGATGAATGTTCAAGATGAAAGGCAGGAGGTTAGGCTTCATGATATGAAATACAGAGATGGAAGGTTGGGGGTGGGGGTGTGGGGGGTGGTGGTGTGGTGGTATGGTGGTAGGGGACAATTCCAATATAGTCTCGACAGAATTTGTCACAATATTTTGGGATATTGTGCTGTACATAATTGGAGCAAGCAATGAGACAATGTTCTATATGTTGAGGAACTGGGAGTGGGAGCTGTCATCTGTGTGGGGGGGAAAGGATGTTGGGCAGGTGAAAGCTCTCCTTCTGCATGAGAGAGCTCAGCTTCATTGGGTGCTACAAGCTCAACAGAATCCTGTTGACTCCCACATCGAGTTTGCATTTTTAGGGAAAAAGTCAGATTCTATAGTTTTGTGTGTGTTCCCTTTTGGTAGCTGTTAAGAAAAGTTCATGTTTGGAATTGTCCAATTACCTGCTTACATGGCAAGCTATAGATCGTCAGTGTGCACTGTGGATGGAGCAATGCCAATTTAGACAGGGTGTTTCGATGGAATGTAGCTACTTAACCAAAAAATGTAAGATACTGTCTGCTCATTCTGTTTCTCTCTACTTGATGCTTATTGAATGTTGAGTTTCTCCAGAATTTTCTGTTTTTATTTCGCTTAAGCAGCTCCCTGCCCGATGACAGATGATTTTGTAACTCACCTTACTCAGAAATATAAACTAACTAGCAAGGATCCATATCTGAAAAATCCTATCAACACTCAAATACACTGAGAATGGCGTGTTCACTGTCAGAATAGTCTCAACAGAACATTGAATGGCACCAGTCCAAGAATCACCTTCCATCCTTTAATCCTCATCTCAACGTTTGATATCAAACTGGAACGATTCAAACTCTAATTTCATAATGTCATGACTAATTAGTATGGAAAATCTGACCTTTTAGGGCCCTCTTATGGCACAGTTGCAATGTCCCTACCCCTGGGCCAGGAGGCCCAAGTTCAAAATCCACCTGCTCCAAAGGTATGTAATAACATTTCTGTACAGGTTGAGTAGGAAAAATAGATTAATAATAAAAAAGAACTCACCTAGGCGACTCATCAAACCTAACTAAGGATGTGGCACTTTGTATTCATGTTCATTTCTAAAAGTTGCTTCCCCTGAGAGTAAGAATTAGATGGAATCGAATCAAATTGAATTAGCTTTATTGTCACATGCACTCGAATGAATGTAATGAAAGGTTTGTAATGTCACAGCTTATGGTACCATCTTAGGTCGAAGATACCCAAGTACAGAAACTTATGTATTTGGTACAAAATTGAAAGAATAATAAATAAAAATCGCATAAGAATAAAAAGAAAAAAAAAACACTCTATGTATAGTACTTCACCCCAGTCCATGCTAGCCTCCAGTCCAATCCAGGCCAAGTCTCCAGACCACACTGGGCTTCAAAACTGGACATCATGCTTCTAGTCTGCAAGGGCCCAGTGACAGCCTCCAGTCTGGAACTCATCTTCCCACTGTGGCATCCAATCTGGGACTTGTCTTTCTGCTGGGGCCTCCAGTCTAGGACACGCCTCCTCGCGCTGGTCTCCAGTCTGGGACTCGATTCCCCATGCTGGCCTCTCATCTGGGACTTGCATCCCAGGAGGTATCCTGTCACGTGATTTCTGTATCCGGCTGAGATGCCCACAGTTTCAATCCTTGTCTTGGAGGTACTCATATGCTTCCTCTTTAGGTAACTGCATGTGCTTCAGTCCAAAGGCAGTCTCTGTCACAGGACGTTACAACGTGGAACGATCTTGAGTCAGAAAGACCAAGGTGGTGAGGAATAATGCTGTTGCTCTCTGAGGAGTGGTCCCCTCCTCAATCTCTGACTGGTTGGGACACAGTTGACATCCACTCCAAACATCTTTGCCTAAGAGTAACACTGAAAGGTTTTATGTGCAACAGCGATTTACTCCTGCCCTTCACCCCCATTCAGATTGGTGTTCTATATTGCTGTCCAAGAGATTGGCCATTCTCTAAAGGGAGGAACTCATGTGCTCAAATCATGTCATAATTAAGAACATGCACCATACAGACTCTTCTACTAAACGCTGATGGCCCCACAATATATCAAGGATCTTCAATAATCAGGAACTTGTCTACCCTTGATGCTTTAGGAAGCTGTCATTGTTTGTGATATCTGACACCAAGCGCCTTCACTCAAAGATAGCAGTGTCTGTCCTGGGGGCTTCCAACAGTTAACTCCACCCTCCTTGTCCTCCTCCTACTTACTTGTTTTGTGGTGATTACCCAATGTTACATGTTCTAAGTTCAGTGACCCTGCTTCAGAGTTATCTAGATGGGTAACAAAGAATCTTTAGACTTCCATTTGGTGTGGAAAGTCAGTGGGCCACAGGATAGACATGGACAGCAGTAAATGATGGAGGCTTGGATGGGGTGGATTGGTTGGAATTAGAAGGTCATGTGAAGAATATGAGACAACATCTAACCAGTGCTAGCATCCCTAAGATTAAGTGATTCTTGATCACATACAATATTAGAACATGTTAGAGCAAATATTATTAGATGAATTAACTATGATGGGTAATCGCAACCCAACCTGTCTCAGAACTAGATAACAATTGGAAGAGGTAATCTTGCTTTAAAGACACAAAGGGCTTTTATAGTTCCTTTGCTTCAAATGCACTGAATTTGATTTGTCGGCTCAATACACCAGCTAAAGTCCTTACCTAGTACACCAGCAGGGGAACTACACATACATTTTAAAATAGCTAATCCTGTCTAACTACGATGAGAGCTGCCTTGGTTAACATGATGAGATAAATTTGGCAACTGAGGTTCTCTTAAAGTGCGTGCAGCAATTGGTGTCGGGATACAACATTGTAGCTCTCAGTTTTCCGAAGAGTGTCACTATTAAAAGACGCTGCTTTGGAAGAAAAGCCTCACGCTTGGGTTACCCACATCTTGTTGCTTCAGTGAATTGTATCCACAATATTGAACTCCAGCACTTTAGCAGCCAGCTCCAGGACAAATAATGAGGGTATGTCTTTATGTATATGTGTTTAGTTCTAAAATCTATGCAAGAGTAATGTCTGCAGTAATTATTATGATTTTCGTGAGCATTCTAGGTAAAAGAGAAAAACATAAGATCCGGTTAAAAACTAAAAACAGATGTTTGATTAATGACATGCAGCTGATAGCATGCTGGAAACATTATACAGACTAACATATTGTTAATTTAGAACTTGTTTAACAGTTCCAGAGTTAGCTCCACTGCACCGCAGGAAATAGGTGAAAAAATAAAGGTTATACTCCATCCTGTACAGTAACAAAATGTTGGAATGGCAGCATACCAGAAAGTTTGTTTGTCGCCAACTTCTTAATTGCTTCTTAGAATTTTCCTTTTTGATAACATTCTTGATTACCACTCCTAAGATAAACTTCTATCTGTAGTAGGCATATTGCTGCCTTACGTACTTTGCAAACACCACAACAGTTTGAAAAAAACCCACAGTGCATAGAGTCATATGTGACCTCAGAAGCAATCAACATCAGGACAGTATACGTAGGTGAGCAGAGCAATTTTTAAATAATTGTCAAAACTGTAAATAGCTTATATGCTGGACCTGTAAAATATATACAGTTATAAGTTATGGTTTCTGAGACAGTTATTTACACATTCACTATACAGAAGATAACTATTGCTGTGAAAGATATTGGATTACTTGTGACATGCAACACTTCTATGCATTTTTCAGGATAGAGTTTGACTGCAACCAATGATTGTTTCATAGTCTTCAACTCTAATTATCATTCAGGTCCTGAAAGTAGCATGTATGTTTTAGCTGAAATATTTTTTTTCCACAAAATGCTCCCTGAATACTTCAGATGTATTTTATAAACACCATGTGGCTTCTATTACTCTTGGATTCTTTTCACTTAGTACTGTAAAATAGTTATGCCATTTTCAAAATGTATATGGATTTTTGTGTTGTAACCAACTTATGTTACTATTTTTACATTACACATTTAGTATTAATATTAATACAGTTAATAGCACGGTATATTTTATCAGTTGTATTTTATCAGTAAAAGAGATGGGTGGCATTTATATCACTGCTATCCAGTATCCTCTGAAATAGAAGAGGATTAATGCTAATTCATTGGTCATCAGCATAGCTTATCCTGCTCTCAAATATCAAATTCTCTGCTCTGGTGTGCATACAACTTAGCAAAATATCAAATAAGATGATAATAAAACATACACAGTTATTCACCACCAGATGTATTCAATAGCAACTTTTATTGTTAAAAATCACACAACGCCATCCACCGCCACATCATGGCTACTTTAATTGTATATAATGTACATTAGTAAACCAACTCTGTGATAATATAAAAATAAATTGAACTGCCTTACCCCTTTGCCTTTAGGAGGATTTTGTGACTAACGAAGTAATTTGCCTCAATATAGTGATGTGCTGGGCTAAGATTATCCTTGTCAGGGTTTTGATCAATTCAAAGAGATTTTTAAATTAGTTCATGCTGTGTTGTGTGTTGGAGGAATCCATGATATCTTATGTGGAACAATTGAGAATACTTTAGAACTTGTCACCATATAAGGCTCTGTTCATATAGTCTTTAATGTACTGTGATTGTACACTTGCATGTCAGTTTCCAAAGGGCTTGAAAGCTCAATATCATTACTGGACTTTATTATCTTCATTGATGCTTAATCGTATTTTTCAAGAAGTGAACAATTTGTGGCAGGAAAATAATACAATAAGATAGAAAAGCATACGTTTGTTGCTGTCGATATGCTGCATGATTCAGTTATCTTGAACATTGTGTGGTCTGGTTTAGCAGTTTACAGTATCATTTGAACCACATGATTATTCTACCAAACTGATAACTTCTCTTTAAGTATTGTCTCCGTGTTAATTCATTTTAATGAACAGAACATCATAAAGGCTGCTAATCAGGTAGAGTGGCCATCATATATTTTCCTGCAAGTGATAGCTATGAAAATGTATTTCCATGTGGTCCTGTTTATCCTCCCATTTCACATTTATTGGGAAAATGGTAATTTATAGCCTTTCAGAAAAATCTCAGAGGTTCATCCACAGGAACTTGCACTAACGTCATTCTTTGATAGGCCATTCCCACAGATAACACACATCCCTGGATGCCAGGCATTTCAGGACTAAGACAGCAGCACTGTGTAGAAATGCTGTCAAATTTCACACATTTGGGCATGATCTGAGATAGTTATTAGCTGTATGGTACAACCTGGAAGAGAGGTTTTCCTCAGGAAGGAGTCATTTATTCTGAGATATGTACTGACTGGCTTTAAATAGTCTCACTGATAAATAAGTCACTGGGTATCTCAAGATCATGGTTTCCTCATCATACAGGGTTAGGTCTGGCTGCTACATTGTTTTGAAGTTTAAAAAAAATCATTAGAATAGTTGCCACACAGAAAGAGCCTATTTAGATTGTTGTGTCCGTATTGGCCCTTTATAAAATCTACTTATCTAGCCCCACTCCCCAGCCTTTCCCCTATAAAGACTATTTTATTTTGTCTTCAGGTGCTTATCCAATTCACTTTTAAAAGCCAATACTGTAATTGCCTCTACAACATGTTCAGGCAATATATTTCAGATCCATACCACTAGCTGCATAATACGTATTTCCTCATGTTGTCCAACTTTATCAATCACCTTAAACCATTTGACCTCTGATTCACACCTCAATCAACAGGAACAGTTTCATTTCTACTTTATCAAGACCCTGAATAATTTTCAATGCCTACTTCAAATAGCTCCTCAACCTTCTCTAAGGAGGACAGCCTCAGGTTCACCAATCTATCCACATAACTGAATCCTTTCATCATCAGAACCATTGCCATAAATCTTTTCTATACCTTTTAAAGTGCCTTCATCTTTCGTGAACTACAATTCCCAGAATTAGACAGTGTTCACCTTGAACATTAGCATGAGCTATCTTGCAGAGTACAGACATAATGACATTTCTGGCAGGCAAGATTTTCCACTTTATATGAGGATTTCTATATAGTATCTTGTATCAATTTATGATTTTCTTGCATGTTGTGGTGTTAAGTTAAATGGAGAGTTGGCAGTTATCGAGGATATTGATGAATTATTTTAACTACATTAATATTAAATATATGGTAATCTAAATTAAAGATGTTGCCAATCACATCTTTGTCTTAAAATTATCTTCTGCTACAACTTTTTAGTTTACCCTTTCTTGTCCAGAAAAATTCAGATGAATCCTGACATCACAGCAAAATGTAATAAACCTTGATATCTGGCTTTTCAGAGCTTTTAGAATAATTTATCATGTGTGACCTTTTATTATGGAGTAATATTCTATTTTAGTTTGTGTAGTAATATATTCTGCTGTGTAGAAATTGAGTGAACATTTGACAAATAGAAGGAAGAATTAGTCTTTCTTCAGTCTAGCAATATCAAAGGGCAGAGCTTATATGTCAATGTAAAAGATTTGTGATGTTTTCTCAAGTTTTTTTCAGGCAAATGTATTCTCTAGAATTAATTTGTGCCTCAAAGGTCCAGGTCAAGTTTTCAATGGACCCTGATTAGCTGACCCTGAAGTGAAGTAATAGTACTGGAATTTCTGAAAATCAGTCAACGTTCCCTTGTTCACTATTGTGGCAAATGCACATGTAGAAACTGCAACCATACATTAAGCTAGCATGCCCCAATTAATTAACTAGTACCAACTGCTTTGGCTCATGCAGGAAGAACAGCTACTTAGACTAATATAAAGGTAATAGCATTAATCGATCACAACCCAGTATTTTTGGGAAAGAATGGTGGGTAAATGATTTCCAGTTATGTATTATCTTTAAATAGAAATGACAAGTATCCATTAGATCATGTATTTTGATAATGATTGACAGATAACCTGCTATCTTGCCTACACAGTCATCATAACCTGCCAGGACTGCCTTCCTGGGTATATGAGATAACAGAAGTTACATTTCAAACTGGCATATTACTATGGCAACACCATGACTACACTGACACCTTGTCATTTAATTTGAATATAAAATTATACATCCAGCCTAAACTACGATATGTTCTTGAATAATGTTAGATCTTGTGTAAAAGATGACCTTTGACTTTTGGCCAAAAGATCATATACTTCTCATATATGTTGTGTGTAAGTCAGCATCCAAATTATCATTAAAATATCTAAACTTTGTACTTGCCACCTGCTGTTCCCTGATGTCAAATTCACCCTGATGTACCTATGTACAAGTGTGGAGTGAAATACACTCAAACTTGATCTGTTCCTCAGTCACATGATATTCTGGAGCATTCATAACATTGGTAACAGTTACAAGTAGTGGCTTGGTATTTGGAAGGCGAAGAACTGAAATAAATAGATGTACTTCCTACTAGCTATATACTTTTTAGACAACTCCTACATTTTAAAAACTCATTTTAGGTTTAACTCATAGAGAAGCACCACCATTGAAGGTGGCATGTTCAATTTAATCATTAAAATACTTCTGGCTCCTTTAGTATTATTTTTGTGGCAGGATTTGTGGGAAACAGTCTCAGTCCTGGAAACTCTGCGACAGAAAGTGGATAGGAGATATCAGTAAGCAAGACACCAACATGACTGGGGTCAGAGTTGATGAATAGGAAGCCCTTGTTGTTGACTGGACTGCTCAGATCCAAACAATCATAAAGACATGGAAAAAGTAATGACCCCATGGAGGAAAACAAAGCCCAGCCAAAGAAATGGCCATCTTTTAACCTCCAGCCAGCTCTATTTATCCATACCAACTGCAGAAGGGACTGCCACTCTCCAGTCTCAACCATAACAGACCATGTTCAGATAGAAGTGGCATAAGTCCTGGTGCAGTCCATTATCTCTCGAGACAGGCAGATGCTGCACATCAGTACTGGAATTTTTCTAATGCAAGATTGGTCCAAAATGGCCAATACAAATGCATTAAAATAACTCATAAGCTGTTTATTTGTGTTCACTTAGTGGCCTAGTTTTCTTTATTCTTCCTCCCTGTATTTTGATTTGTAATTTGATAATTTTTTTGCACAAATTATATTTTCTCCTTCTTCTTGCGTTTTTCTAACTTTAAGATTTTCCTTAGCCTTGCCTCTTTAGCTGTACATTTAAAAAGAATAATTTAGATAAATAGCAGCTTCAGAACTCTTCTATGGGCTAACCAAATGACAAAGACAAAAAATTGATTTTGTACAGTATCTCCTCTTTTGATCTATTTTTCCACATCATACAGAAAGTGGCTGATGATGAATAAGTAATCTCATTGATGCTTTAGAAAAGTGGTCAATATTAAAATAAAAACATATTGGCAATATGTTAAATGTTAAAGTCAACCACTGAGATAAAATGAATAACAGAAATGGAGTGGTTTAGAAATGTTGTAGGATACCAAAGCACCAAAAATGATTTCAAAGAATAGTGGAACATTTGTTCAGTACCTCACTTTACCGACTGCTTGGTCACAGGTGAAGGCCAAAACATATCACTTAATTGCCTCCTTGAAGAAGTGCATTGGCCAATCAGACTGCAACAAGAAAACAGATGGGGAAACAAGACAATGGAATCAATGGATGGAAAGTTGTCTAATGCGCTTAGGAAAAATAAAGTAATATAACTTCATGTTTTTCTAAATTTTAACGAATGCATCTGTAAAATATTGAAGAAAACACATAGATCAAGAACATTTGCAACTTCTACATTCACATATTATATGTTGAACTGTTTAATCAAAGAAAATATTCACTGTGAGCTTTTGTTCAGTGAGCAATAAATTTTCATTATTAGGAGTTGCTGCACCTGTGACCCCCTAAAAGCACTGGAGCAGCTGTTTTCTTACTCATCCATCTAAGTTCTGGAATTTGCTATACAATTGTTGATCCATTCATTTATTTCAAACACTTCAGAAACAAAGATGTATATCTGTAGTATTTATTACCTGGAGCAATTAAATCTCAGCCACAAAACTTGCAGCATATCTATAAAACTTTTTTTGTATTTTCAGCTAGTAAAAACTAGTATACAACATGCTGATGTTGAAAGTATCAATTTTCTTCTTTTTTAAATTTGCAAAAATCAAAAATATACTGTATTCTATACTTCAATATCCTTGTTTTTTGGCATAATTGACTTTAATAATTGCAACTCTCCTGTATGAATCTTAAAATGTTCAAATCAAATGCTGTCATGGATAGGGTAAATTCCCAGCGCAGCTATATTCATGATAGCATGGATATTTGAAACAAGTCCAAGCTTTGACAAAACATGTTTTGTACTTTCAACCATAAAATACCATAAAAGCAAATTGACAGTATATTTTTAACCACCTGAAGCGTCTGGCCAGTCAGTAATATCTCCATGTCATTGCTAATGTCATTGTGTTCTTAAATGCATTCAAAATTGTGATTAAATGTCTTAACCGATAATAGTGCTCCTTAATATTGGAAATATATACTGGATGTTGAATTTCCTGGTCATCAATTACAACTGACCTTTCAAAAATACTGGAGTACACTAGGATTTTTTTAACATATCAGAACCAGTACAAAGGTAGCCTGTTCACATCACTGCACTGCTGTATCGCCCTGTTATTGTTTCAGCTCATCTGTGATTGGAAATATTTATCCATACCTTTGTATTGCTAGATTTGACTATTCAAATATTCTCCTGGCAAGCTCTTCATCTTCCGTACACTAGACACCTAAGCTGATCCAAAATCCAGCTATCCCTGCTTTAATTCACATCAACTTCTGATCAACTTGCTGAGATATTTGTACCATTGATAGTCACAGGTGAGGTGCTGGAAGACTGGAGGTTGGCTAATTTGATACCACTATTTCGGAAAGGTGGTAAGGACAAGATAGGGAACTATAGACTTGTGAGCCTGATGTTGGTGGTGGGCAAGTTATTGGAGGGAATCTTGAGGGATAGGATTTACATGTATTTGGAAAGGCAAGGACTAATTCGGGATAATTAGGTCAGCATGACCTTGTGTGTGGGAATTCATGTCTCACAAACTTGATTGAGTTTTTTGAAACAAAAGTAACAAAGCGGATTGATGTGGGTAGAGTGGTGGACGACGTGATCTATATGGACTTCAGTAAAGCTTTCAATAAGGTTCCCCATGGGAGATGAGATAGCAAGGTTAGATCTCATGGAATACAGGGAGAAGTGCCATTTGGGTACAGAACTGACTTGAATGTAGAAGACAGAGGGTGGTGGTGGAGGGCTGTTTTTCAGACTGGAGGCCTGTGACCAGTGGAGTGCCACAAGGATCAGTGTGGGGTCCACTACTTTTCATTATTTGTATAAATGATTTGGATTTGAACATAGTAAGTTTGCAGATGGCACCAAAATTGGAGCTGTAGTGGAAAGCAAAGAAGGTTATCTCAGAGTACATTGGGATCTTGATCAGATGGGCCAGTTGACTGAGGAGTGGCCAATGAAGTTTCATTTAGATAAATGTGAGATGATGCATTTTGGAAAAGCGAATCAGAACAGGACTTATACATTTAATGGTAAGGTCCTAGGGATTGTTGCTAAGCAAAGAGACATTGGGATGCAGGTTCATAGTTCCTTGAAAGTAGGTAGATAGGATAGTGAAGAAGGCGTTTAGTATGCTTTCCCTTATTGGTCAGGGCATTGAATATAGGAGTTGGGAGGTCATGTTGCAGCTGTGCAGGACTTTGGTTAGGCCACTTTTGGAATATTGCATGCAATTCTGGTCTCCTGCCTATCGGAAGAAACTTGAAAGGGTTCAGGAAAGATTTCCATGGATGTTGCCAGGGTTTGAATGAAAGGGAGTTTTGTTTTTGGGTTGTTTTTCCTGGAGCATCGGAGGCTGAGGGGTGATCTTATAGAAGTTTATACAATCATGAGGGGCATAGATAAGATAAATAGATAAATAGCGTGTATGGAATGGGCTGCCAGAGGAAGTGGTGGAGGCTGGGACAATTACAACATTGGAAAAAGTGAGGACTGCAGATGCTGGAGATCAGAGCTGAAAAATGTGTTGCTGGAAAAGCGCAGCAGGTCAGGCAGCATCCAAGAAGCAGGAGAATCGATGTTTTGGGCATAAGCCCTTCTTCATGAAGGATTCCTGCTCCTTGGATGCTGCCTGACCTGCTGCACAATTACAACATTTAAAAGGCATCTGGTTGGGTATATGAATAGGAATGGTTTAGACAGATATGGGCCAAGTGTTGGCAAATGGGACTAGATTAGGTTAGGATATCTGGTTGACATCAAGTTGGACCGAAGGGCCTGTTTCCGTGCTGTACATCTCTATGACTCTATGACTTAACATCACTGTGTTTTGGACTGATTTCCATGGCTCCCAGTTAAATAATGTTTCGGTTTAAAATTTGACATTGTTGTTTTCAAATCACTCTATGGCTTCCCTGCTCCTGATCTCTAATTTTCCTCACATTTATAATCCTCTTAGATATTTACATTCCTATAATTTTGGACTTTAAGCATCTCAAACTTTAATTGAACCTCTATAGACTTCAGCTGCTGGGTTCCTGGTCCTGAAATTCCCTTCTTCAACCTCTCTCCCTCTCTAATTCTGCTTGGATTGGACAAAAAAAAGCAGTTCTGCTCTCAAATTTCCTGGACAGAAGCTTTCTGTTATGAATCAACAGCCAACAATCTAGGAATGCTCAAAGCCAGAAGCAGAGAGAATCAATCTGGCATTTAAGTGCTATATTCTGTAGTTTAAATTTTCTGCAGTCTCTTTTACAGCTGCTGAGAAAAGGTTAAGTGTGTGTATAATTAATTGTTGAGGTAAGATGGCAGGTGAGTGTGTGATGGGAGAATGGCAGGTGGGTAAAGGGTTAGGATAACAGGTGTAAGAGGGGAGTAGGGTAGGTGGGTGGAGAGTCAAAAAGGTAGAACTGGTGTTCAGTCAGGGGCAGGGAGTTTGGCTTGGATTTTCTGGTCAGGGTGATGTTGATAAAACTCTGCAGTATCTTATGATATGTTAACATATTGTATAAATGCAAGTTGTTATTTCTTTTAATTTAGTATCACCTCATATTAAAGACATGGAACATGTTTGCTGTAAACCAATGCCAACATGAGATTACGAATGAAATTCTCTTTTATTATCAAAACTGTGTATCTTATAAGTAGGTAGATAGCAAGAAATTATTTTAAAATGGTTTTTGAAACCCATACATCCAAGTGATAGTTGTAAGCCAATAGAGCTTTGCTTCCAATGCCTTTAACACAATTCCGATCCATTGATTAACCTCCTAATTAACACATAATTCCAAAATTCAGCATCCAGCCTACAGTGAGGCAAAACCCCCAAATCAATGATTAAAGTATCAGATACACAATAGAATTTGAGAGAGTCAAAAATACTTAGTGCTGAGTGGGTGATTTGTTATTAATGTTTATGATATATCCCAATTTCCTCATTGCGTTATTGGTTTAGTGAGTTATTGGTTTAGAGATTAATATTTAGTAAATCCTGTTTTCTGTTTTCTTCCTGGAATCCTTCCTTTAAAACATACACTATTTTATTAGAATATTCATTATTAGTAATGAGGAACATTGACCAAAATAAAACATTTTATTTTGCTTCTAAGACCCAGTTAAATGTCATTCTATAACTTAGCAATTAAAATCAGCAATGTTTTCTTGAATACGTACATTGCAAATTTTTCAGCTTGTTCTTCTTTCCATTTTCATAACGCAAACTGAGAAATTTTATGACAAAGAAAGAAAAACAATTTCTGTTTTTCCTCCAACATTAAATTATATGCTTCTTGGATATGTTACTTAGAGAAAGGGAATGATTATGAGATCAGAGAGGAAGGGTAAGGTTTCGAGGCAGGACATTGTCCAGTTCCAGTGTGAATTGTGTTTACATAAACTGACTTCATCTGCCAAAGGAACCACTGAGGTCAAGTTCTCAGAGAAGTCTGTCTTTATGTGGCAAGGCAGATAGTGACCCACACTTATCCCATCGTCTCACAACTGGATTAAATCACAAAGCCAAAAACAATATGACATAAATGACTGAATAATATGAGTAAACATAATGTTATAATAGTAGCTGTGACTGATTCAAATAGTTTTCTTGCACATTGCTTAAAATATTTTTGTCTTTCTGCATTATTTAGATCCGCAGATTAGTTCTTGAAAACAATTCAGCTGCATCATAATTAGGATTTTGCAGTAAATGGACAATATTACAACATAAATCTAACTATTAAGTGCATTTTACAATAGTTTGAATTACAGTCCATGTAAGCCCTAAGATGAGGTTATATTTGAATTTTACAAAATGTATGTCTGTGTTTTATATGGATAATCGCACTCACCATTAAAATAGAAAAAAAAAGGCATCTTTTGGCATCCAAATAGTTGTTGTTTGACATGAAAGTCCATATTGTGCTGTTAGGAATATCAGTCCTCGCTGATCAGTTTTTCCATTGACATCACTGTTATGCTGTGACTTCAGTATACTTGCCCATTAGGTCCCCATCAGAAAAAGTTAGGGCTGATGCATTAATTAAAAGTTTAGTAATATGACAAGTGATAATTAACAATTAACTAATAAATATTCTCTTTAACCCTGAAATTGTATGATGCCAATATGGAATCTTAATCATTCAGAATTGAATTATGTTGGAGATTTGTAAAATGAAATGTGAATAATTTTATCAGCCTTTTCTCTATATCTTTTTTTTATCTCTCTTTATTAATCCCAGTTTTTTCTCCCCCACATTTTATTCCATATTCTGTATCTATATAATTCATATTTATATGTCCGTCCTGTTTTATACCTGCTGCTTTAGACTGCATGGGAGAGAAGTTTGTTTGCCTGGTGCAGTCTTAAATAATTCTCTGCAGTTTTACCTTGATTCCTTGAGTCTACATAAATCTGTGTTGCTTCATCATCGCTGATGCCACACGCTCAGTGACTTCCGCCACCCCTACTGCCGTGTCTGCCACCACCTCTGCCCCCACCAGCGCCACTCACCTGCATTCTGCTGACACGCCCTCCACAGACCCCACTGTCACTATCCCCACCCCCCAGAACCCCGAGGGGAGCACTACCCCTGCTCATGACTCTACCCCCATTACCCCCACCATCACACCCACTCCAGGTACTGGCTCCGACCCCACTCCC
>NW_025212716.1:0-2496 GCF_004010195.1 Chiloscyllium plagiosum | reverse complement strand
CCTTGGAACACTTCAACCCCAGGGCATCAATGTGGATTTTAACAGTTTCCTCATTTCCCCTTCCCCCACCTCATCCTAGCTTCTAACCTTCAGAAACTCGATCCCCTGACCTGTCCGGACTTGTCCGACCTGCCCAGCTCGTTTTCCACCTATCCACTCCACCCTCTCCTCCCTGACCTATCACCTTCATCTCCTTCCCCACCTACCTATTGTACTCTATGCTACTCTCTCCCCCCCCCCACCCTCCTCTAGCTTATCTCTCCATGCTTCAGGCTCTCTGCCTTTATTCCTGATGAAGGGCTTTTGCCCGAAACGTCGATTTTGCCTGTCCTCGGATGCTGCCTGAATTGCTGTGCTCTTCCAGCACCACTGATCCAGAATCTGGTTTCCAGCATCTGCAGTCATTGTTTTTACCTGTGCAACCCACACAGCATTTTTGAATGACATTAATGCGGCATACATGCAGCTGCACAGCTAGTGGTCCAAAGCACTGGCTACACCTGGGAAAATAAAGATAAGTCTGCTTACTACCACAAAGGGTGGTGCTGTGTGAACAAACTTCTCCCCATTCTGGGTGCTTCAATAAGGATTCTTCATTCTGATTAGTTTTAAAAACTATGCTCTTTTTGTCCTACTCATAGGAGCTACAGTTCAGTTCAATCGTTCAGAGGTGCATAAATAAAACACCTGCTCCAGAACTGTGTTGTAACATCTCTGAATAGGTTGATTAGAAAATAGTAAGAGCGGTGGTTTTTATGTTGCGGTGGTTATGTCACTACCTTTGAGCCAGACGATCTGTTCAAGCCATAACTGCTCTAAAAGGAATGTAATATCAATTCCGAACACCCAAAATAGTAAATAGTAAAAATAGTACAGCAGTCGGCTAAAATCTCCACTCCGAACATCAGAATGCACACACACAACTACCATTCTTTTTAGTTATTAAGGTTCTGAGTAACATAATATCCATTGTAACTGCTATGTATATACTTCAGAATGACACATGCAAAATTCAGCCTGTGGCACATTTTATAGCAGGTGGTGGCATAATGATAATATCACTGGACTAATAATCCAGAACACTACATTAATGCTGTAGGGATTTGGGTTTATACTCTGTGGTGGCAAATGATGAAATTTAACTTCAATAAAATCTAGAATAAACAGCTGACCTAATGGTGATTATGTAACCATGTTGCTTATTGTAAAAACCCATCTGGTTCACTAATGTCCTTTAGAAATAAGAAAAACACTTGCTCCATTCTATTCCAACTCTATTTTAATTTAGACCTTTCCCTTTCTCCCTGCTTTTCCTCACTTTTGTTCTTATTGCACCTGATGAGCAGTGCTTGTAATTTTTCAATTTATTAGAAATATGGGTGTTGTGGTGATGGAGAAAAGAATTATTAAAACAAAAGTAATACACATGATATGGTGGTGTTCTTAAAAACGTTCTGAGGTGCATAGGAAAAAACACAAAGAAAACATCTGTTCTAGAGCTGTGTCATTGCATCCTTGAGCAGATTGATTAGAAAACATTAATTAAGGGAGCTCTTGGGGTACATTGATAGTGTTCCTATTTCTGAGCTAGAAGGCCTGGATTCAAGTCCCACCTCTGCTCCAGAAATGTGTTCTAGCATGTCTAAACAGCTTGATTTTCTTTTTTTAAAAGGAGTTGGGTTCTTCCAAAGTGGAAGGATGGGTTGCTGGGAAGGGAAAGGTGAAAACTGGTGTTTGTGCTCGACAATAAATTAACAACATTCCTTGAAAATCACTGAAAGCCTCTTCCTGCCTAATGTGGATAATGTTGATCTGTTAAACATACAGTGATAGTTCACAAAGGAAAAATATGTGGTCCCCTACACTATGTATGCTGTAATGTCACCTGTATGCTTCCTGTCTTCATGAAAGGCAGACTGAAAATGACTCTGAGCTTTATGAAGTGGGTGCTCTCTTCTGTCTGTAAGACAGAAAGTTCTTGGTTAGAAGTGCAGTGAAAAATGCAAGCACAATAAGTCATAGCCACGCGGCACTAAATTTGCTGCTGCACTGGAACAGGTCTTCTCATTTGGATCAGGCATTGAACTGATGTTCTGTTATCCTATTTAAGTGAACATAAATGATCCCATGGCATTATTTGAATACAAGCAGATGTATGTTTTATGGTTCCCTGAACATTATTTATCGCTTGACTAAAATGGCAAAACGCTTATTATCTGGTTATTTATCTCACTGCTGTTTGTGGGACTTCAGCGTGGTTCTTTGCAACTTTGTATTTACATAACAAACAGTAATTCACTAAATAATAAGTACTTTTGGTTTTTGAAGTAGAGTGAAAGTTGCTGTATCAATTCTTAGCACCTTGAATGAACTTTTGTCATCTCCAATGGAAATAGGCTATAGTTTTAAGTGCATTTGAGAGGAAAATTGTTACATTTGAAAATGTAAGTCATCATGCAAAAGGGCATTTTTCTTACACACTTGGTTACTGTAATG
>NW_025212715.1:27420-28184 GCF_004010195.1 Chiloscyllium plagiosum | reverse complement strand
GTCACAAAAACCTCGCACACGGACACTCCAATATCGGGCTCAACGAATGCGGAAGTACTGCTCGCTCACTCGCACAAACTTGCTACCACTCTGGCCCCGCCCCTTGGGAGGTGGGGGTGGGGGGAGGAGAGGAATCAGGGACCTCACTGGTCCATCCTGCGCGGAAACCCCGCCCTTCCGTCGGTTGCCACGACGTCACAAATGAGTCGGCGAGGGCAGGTTAGGTTTCACGCCATTTATAAGCAGTATCTCGGAGGGAGGCGGGCGGGCACTGGGAGAGCGACTGGATCGTGAGGCGCGGGCGGGACCGGCTCGGGAGGGCGATTAAATTTTACATCTACATCGACATTTAGTGACGAGGAAAAAAAACACACGTCCTCCCCATTAAGGGCAAGTCTCAATCGGCAGAGTGTCGAAGGGGGAAAATAAAATTGATGTCGGCCCGGGAGTGAGGAGATTGTTCGAGAAACGGCGGTATAGAAGGTGATGAGCGGCCGGTTAGGTGCCGGCCCCGGGAGAGGGGATGGAGTGAAGTGAAGCTCGTTATCGTCCGTCACCTCAGGCCCGGCTTCATCACCCCCCCCCCCACCCCCCCCCCTTCAAGGTGGGAGGCGGAACTCCTCTCTCATCTCCTCCAGTTGGTTATTATTTTGACTTCCTACCTGTCAGTTTTTGTTGTTGTTTTAATTATCTCCCTGGGAACCGGACGGTTCTTTTCTTCCCCCCCCCCCCCCCCCCCCCCCACCCCCCCCCCCCACCAAAAC
>NW_025212715.1:9130-14358 GCF_004010195.1 Chiloscyllium plagiosum | reverse complement strand
ATCCCAGTGGAGGGGTTCCATCTTTTAAATGGGTTCCGTTGAATGTGCTATTCCACAGTATGAGTGGGAGCACCACCGACTGCATTAAAAGAGTTAGGCAGCTCAAGCGATGCAGTGGGGAGCGATCAGAATCTGAGCACAAGTGTCTGGAATGTTCCAACAATGAATCAAAATCTGAGAACATTAGACTGGAATGTCTCAAGAATGGACAGGAATTTATATTGGGATGTTTGGCTTCTTTCTACATATTATGATCGTAGCCCATTATCTTGGCGGATCGAATATGTACTTTACATTATTCAATATTTTTATTATCCAATCCTGGCTTTCGTTGGTGTCCCTGGTAAGTCTCAATGTTCAGTCATTAATTTTATAAATCATGATTGACTGTAATACTGTCATTTCATTGACTCTATTATCATTGTCTCTGTTATTGTTCCTGCTGAGACTCCAAATCGAGATGTTCACTTTACAAGCCACTACTAACTGCAACAATGAACTTGTTAGTTCACTCTCTCCCTCATTGCTTCTGGCACTGTTACTCATGGGTCTCTATGTTGACCTGTCCAGTTTCAACTGTGAAACATGATTTATTTTATCACTGCCTTGCTGTTTAAATATTGAAAGCATTGAGGTCAATATGTTCTGTTCTGGTTACAGATTGAATTTCGTTCCTCTGACTACATCCCATCCCCGGCCAATACTGAGGCTGAAATACACTGGCATAGTCTATACAGCTCCCTATGCTGGGCAGATAGTCCAGCTTACTGAGCAATACACTGGCACGGTCTGCGCAACTCCCTATGCTGGGCAGACAGTTCACCTTACTGAGCAATACACTGGCACGGTCTTCACAGCTCCCTATGCTGGGCAGATAGTTCATTTTACGAAGCAATACATTGGCATAGTCTGCACAGCTCCCCAGTGTGTCCCACTGCCCAGTCTTTTTCCCCATATTTCACCAATATGGTCTATTTCTATCTTAATTATCTGGTTCTATCTTTAATGTGCATTTTTCTGTCCCTCAGTATCTTTCCCTGGCTTTGAGTTTTGGCTCCCTAATGTATCGAGTGCTGACATTGTGAAACTCAGAAACAATGAAATGGTGTGTGGGGGCAGTTGTTCACTTCCCCATGTGTCCCATGTTCCATGTCATATATGCAATCCTGCAGTGCTCTTGCACGACTCCCACACACATGGAAGAAAGAAAAAAGGTTGACAGTTTAATTATCATGTTGGACCGGAGAGATTCAGCAGTTTTGACTCACATCTTTGAAATTTATTCTGTGCCTGTCCACTGAACGCTTGTGTTTGTCCCTCTCAGCTGATCGTGTGGCCAGTAACACGAGGAAGCCCTCGAGTATTTTTGTAAAGGGGCAGGCATCGAACTTGCGTCGGAGGCTAAGAGGTGACCTTATAGAGGTTTGCAAAATTATAAGTGGCATTGACTGAGTAAATAGACAAGTATTTTCCCTAGGGGAGTCCAGAAATAGAGGCCATAGGTTTAGGGTAAGAGGAGAAAGAGACCTAAGGGGCAACTTTTTCACACAGTGTAGTACGTGTATGAAATGAGCAGCCGGGGAGAGTGGTGGAGGCTGGTAAAATTGCAACATTTAAGAGGCTTTTGGATGGGCATATGAATAGTAAGGGTTTGGAGTGATAATCGGCTGGGTGCTGGCAGGTAGGACTAGATTGGGTTGGGATCTCTGGTCTGCAAGGACGGGTTGGACCAAAAAGTCTGTTTCCATGCATCTCTGTACATCTCTGTGACTCTATGAAAATCTTCTGACTGACTCATGTTATTCAAAATTGAGTGGAGCTGTTGGGGATGGTTTGCTGGAAGTTGTGCTGTGAGCTGCCCCAGACATTCAGGGAGACCTGAGGATTTTGTGACCCAACTCTGGATGGAGCATGGGGACTGTTACAATATCTGAGTCTGTAACATGATCAACAAATGGAGCAGAGGCTGCACAGTGTAGAAGCTCTGAATCCAGGGCGTTAGTTTGTGTGGGGAAAGGCATCTGCCAAATCTGTCTGTGACTTAATGAGGACACGTACACCTGCCACCCTTGCACGCACATGTATATATACACACACACACACACACATGCTATTTCTCTCGCACACAAACACATACACGCGCTCTCTCTCTCTCACATTTCCCCCCACCCCCGTGCACACACACTCCACATTTCTCAGATGCACACACACATAAATCTGTGAGGTGAATTTGAATTTGTAGCCTTGTATGTGCAAATGCATTCAATTTTGTTTTTTTTTTAATAAAACATGCACTTTGTCGGCAGTTAGTCAATGTGGCATTTTATAAAGTTCTGCCTTGGAAATAAACCCCGTCTGATTCCAGAGTAAAACACAGACAGACTTCAAACAAGACCTTCCCTGGTTTTGTTCCAGGGAGGTCACATCTTCGCAAACATAATAGATTTCTTTGTTAAGGTGAAAATTGATAGTGAGGAAAAGGCTGTAGATGTTATACAACGGGCATCGGTAAGGTATTTGTTGAGGTAAGCTGACAGAGAAGGTGAAGTTGCAAGGGGTCCAGTGTCTATACTAGCTAAATGGATGGAGAACAGGCTGGGCAGCAGCAGACAGTGAGCAGCAGTGGAAGGGAGTTTCTCAAAATTGTTTATGATACACATAAATGAACAAAAGGAAGATAAAGGTGTTCTGATTAACAAGTTTGCAGATTGCACTGCGATTGGTAGAGTAGCAGAAAGTGAAGGGGTCTGTCAGAGAATGCAGCAGAAAATAGATAGATTGGAGAGTTGTGCAGAGAAATGGCAAATAGAGTCCAATCTGGACAAATGTGAGATGATGCAGTGAACTATAGGGTAAATGGAAAAAGCCCTGTGCAAAATTGATGTACAGAGATATCTGGGTGTTCAGATCCATTGTTCCTTAGAGGTTCCGGTCGATAGAGTGGTCAAGAAGGCATACAACATACTTTGCTTCCTGCATTCCATCATTTTAAGAAGGACAGAAAAGAGAAAGTGGCGAAATACAGACCAGTTAGCTTGTCATCCACAGGAGGGAATCTGTTGGAATCTATTGTGTATAAGAGATGACAGGTCATGTTACAGTTGTGTACGGCTTTGGTTCGACAACATTTCAAATAGTTCGTACAGTTCTGATCACCACCTTACCAAAAGGATGTGGATGCTTTGGAGAGGGTGCAGAGGAGTTTCATCAGGATGTTGCCTGGTATTGGAGGGAACTGGCTATGAAGAGAGATTTGGTAGATTAGGATTATTTTCATTAGACTGACGGAAGTTCGGGGGATCTGATTGAGTTCTACAAAATCATAAGAGGTATAGACAGTGTGGATAGCAAGACGCTTATTCCCTGAGTGGTGTACTCAATTTCTAGGGGTCAGGAATTCAAGATGAGATGGAAAAGGATTTGGGGAGATATGTTCAGAAAGTTCATTACGCAGTGTCTGGCTGATGCCTGAAACGCATTGCCAGCGGAGGTGTTAGACGTGGTCACGATAGCGACATTTAATATGCATCTAGACAGATGCATTAATGGGTAGGAAGCAGGGGGATACAGATCATTCGAAAATAGGTGACAGGTTTAGACAGAGGATCTGGATCGGTGCAAGCTTGGAAGGTCTGAAGGGCTGTTCCTGTGCTGGATTTTTTATTTGTTCTTGGTAAATACTGGCGCAAAGTGTCTGTCCATATTTGAAAGGAAAATGAAAACAAGGCCAAATGTGGCACAGGGAATGTGTGGACAGGACAATTTTTTTTTAGAGAACAGAAAATTGACAGGGAGACGAAACTGTTACATTATGTCTGCCTTCACGGAAGAAGATCCAGAACATATCCCAGAAATACCATAGAACATTTGTAACTGAACACTAAAAGCCTTCATACTAGTGACGTGGTGGTATATGACAACATTCTTGGATTGAAGATTAATAAACCTGACATACCAGATGTACTTCATACTGCAATTTCAGAAAAAGCAGCAATACACAGATGGATTGTATTGCGGATGACTGTATTTAACCGTATTCAATTTGAAAGGATATAAATGCATTCCAACGATTTAGGAATGGAAGAAGAGGGAGAGTGGAAAACTACAGACCTGTTTACTTGTCATCCGCAGGAAGTAATCTTTTGCAATCTATCATAACGAATGTGATTTTTGACACTGAGAAAGTAATAGCAAACTTCAAGAGAATTGTTCTGCATTTATGAAAGGGAAGTTATAATTTATAAACATTTTGTTTGAAGATATATCTTGTAGCCCTAATCATAGAGAAGCAATGGATGTGATACAGTCAGATATTCAGGGGGAGTTTTAATCGGCACGTACAGTATGTTAGCAGAAACATTAAAGCAAAGGGTATTGGGAGAAACATATACAAACAGGGATGGTAAAAGTTAAGTTTGCCTTCATTTAAATACAGACGTTGAAGGGTCAACTAGACTCAAAGCGTTAACTTGCTCTCTCTTTACGGATGCTGTCTGACTCACTGTGATGTCTAGGATGTGTTAGTTTCAGTACAGATTCAGGTTCTGCAGTAATTTGTTCAGAAGCGCAAGAAAAACATTCTGCACTAGTTACACAAAGTGCTGGTGAGACTGTACCTGGAGCATTGTATACAATTTTGATGTATTGATCTAAATAAAATATACTGATCCCATATACTGAACGGACATTCTCAGATTAATCCCTCAGATAACAAGGTATTCTGCTGGCGAAACTTGGCCTGAGATCAAGGCGGGATTCTGTTTCTGAAGCTGGTGAACATTGATAGATTGAAATATGAGAGCTTCATGTCTGTTTTACTTGGGAGAAGGAGGATGCAGGGACAGAATTCGAGAAGATGGACTGAGAGGCTCTTGAGCAGATTGATGTAAGATGTGTACAGGGATTGATAGTTTTGGCTGGTATAAAATATTCACGTCCCTAGGTCCAGCTCAGTTACATCTCAGGCTGCTGCTGGAGACAAGGGATGAAAGGCGCTGATGAAAATGTTTAAATACAATCTGGTCACAGGTAATGTACCGAGGACTGGAGAACACCCTTTATGGGAAGGGCTGTAGAGATTGACCAAGGAACTACAGACCAGTGAGTAGCAGATCAGTGTTCGAGAAACTACTGCAGAAAATAGGTGGTTGTCGAAGACTGTTAGAGTGTCAGTGCTTTGTCCGTTATTATTTATGGTATTCATAAATGATATAGATGTGAATGTGAAG
>NW_025212715.1:0-8874 GCF_004010195.1 Chiloscyllium plagiosum | reverse complement strand
TTCTCAACATACAGTATACCAAGGTGAAATGTTAGAGAAGATCATTGTATCTTCCTTACAGACTGAAACCAGAGAACAGGAAAATTGCAGGACTATGAAGCAACCACTTTTGTTCTGCCTTCACAAAAGAAAACATTTCAAAAAGTAAACTCCAAGCACTTCTCAGTCTACTGAGAAAAAGTAAATAGAATCAAATCTGTACATAAACAGTTTTGGAGAAATTATTTTGACTGAAATCTGATAAATCCCTATGACCTGTTAATCTTCTCGTTGATTACTAAGGGAGGAGGCCAAGGTAATAATGAATACTCTGTTTATCCTCTTCCAAATGCTTGATCATTCTGGAACTGAATTCACAGATTTGACAGCAGCAAATGTAACCCCAGTGTTTGTAAAGGAGGCAGGGTATCACAGTCTGCTTAGCACCAAAGAAAAAAATCAGGACAATACAAGAGTCTAGTAGAAAAGACGCATTTTCAGGGAACTTTGAAAATTACATTAATGATGAAGTAATGCACATAGATAAAGTCATTGCCGATTTATTAAAGGCCAATCATATTTGAGAAACTGATTGGGAAATAAATTATGGCGCAGCAATGCCTGCAGAGAATTTGGATTATCAGAAACATCTTTGATGAAGTCCCAAGTCTAGTGTTGTGACAATGCTACTCCTTTAACAAGTTTATTCTGTCCTTGTTTTATTTTTCATGGATGTCTTAAAAACAGCGAATCCAAAAGGTCTGGGTTTGACTACTTGGGAATGCTTTCAAGTCTAAAATAAAAGCACGCATAATGAGGAGCAAGGTTTCGTCGGTCTGGTCATGTACAATGAGACAAGAATAAGTATTCACATCACAGTGAAGTAGTGATCACAGTATGGTTGAATTTAGAATACAGTTAGAGAGGAGATAAAATCCAATAACAAGTAGCTGTGCTTCAGCAAGGGAGACTACAATAGAATGAGGGAGGAGTTGGCTAAAGTCGCCTCGAAATAAATACTTCATGACGGGAGAGTTGACAAGCAGTGGGCAACTTTCAAAGGAGATTTTTAATTTCCGTGGCAAAAGTATATTCCAGTGAATAGGAAAGACTCTTAAGAAAACGAATAATCTGTCAATTGTGTCGAAGGAAATAAGGAAGCTATCAAATTGAAAGAGAAGGAATGTAAAGTGGCCAAGAACAGCAGAAACCTAAAATATTGGGGAAAACATTAAAGGTGAACAGAAAGCCACAAAATGAACTATAAAGAAAAGTATGATAGAACACGAGAAAAAAAACAAGTACAGAATATAAAGATAGATAGATGATGGTATATACTATAAATGCATAAAATGTAAAAGCATGACTCGAGTAAATGTTGGTCCTTCAGAGGATGGGAAGGGTCATTTAGCCAAAAGATATGACGAAATGGCCGAGGCATTGAGTAGGTGTTTTGTATCTGTCATTATAGTGGAGGACACTAATAGCATGCTAGTGATTGTCAAAGAGACGGAGGTAGGTGAGGACGTTGGAAACATTCATTATTATGGAAGAGATAGTATTGCGCAAGCTAACGGAGCTGAGGGTAGGCAAGTCTCCTGGCCCTGATGGAATCATCCCAGGGTTGTAGAAAAGGTAGCGGGAGAAATAGTAAATGCAATTGTGGCAATTTGATAGAATTTGCTGAACTCCAGGGCAGTCCCAGCAGATTCGAAAACAGCAAATGTGACGCCACTGTTTATAAAGGGAGGTAAACAAAATATGGGGAATTATAGACCAGTTATCTTTTCCTGTGTAGTGAAGAAACTGCTTGAGTGTATTATCAAGGAAGAAATAGCAAAGCATTTCGATAGAAATCCTTCCATTGCGCAGACGCAGCATGGGTTCATGAAGAACAGATCATGTTTAACAAGTCTTTTGGAAATCTATGGAGACAATACGAGCAAGGTGAACAACGAGGCCTCAGTGGCTATGGAGTACCTAAATTTCCAAAATGTCTTCAACAAGTTGCCACACAAGAAGCTGCTGCATAAGAAAAAGCTGCAAGACGTTACAGGTCAATTAATGGCATAGACAGAGGATTGCTTGACTAACAGGAAACAAATTGTGAGTGTAAGTGAGTGATATTCTGGCTGGCAATCAATAAATAGTGGTGTGCCTCGGTGATCGGTGTTGGGGCCACAATTATTCACAATTTCTATAGATGATTTGGAGTTGAGGAAAACGTGTAGTGTGTCAAGGTTTGCAGATGTCACGAAGATGAGTTTCATAGCAAAGCATGCAGAGGATTGTGAGACTTCGTGGATTAACATAGCTACTTTGAGTAAGTGGGTAAAGGTATGACAGATGGAATACAAAGTTGATAAATGTGATTTCACCATTTTGGTTGGGAGTGCGAGCAAAAAAAAATTATTACTTGAATGGTAAAACGTTGCAGCATGCCGTTATACAGAGGGACCTGCATGTCCATGTGCATGAATCACAGAAGGTTGGCCGCAGGTACAGCAATTACTGAGGAAAGCAAATGGAATGTTGCCCTTCATTGCTAAAGGGATTGAGGTTAAAAGCAGGGAGGTTATGTTGCAGCTGTCCAGGGTGCTGGTGAGGCCACACCTGGAGTACTGCATGCAGTTTTGGTCTCTTACTTCAGGAAGGGTATACTGACACTGGAGGGGGTGCAGAGGTAGTTTATTCAAGTGATTCCAGAGGTGAGGGTGTTGGCTTATGAGGTTTGACTTAGCGTACTGGAACTATATTCATTGGAATTTAGAAGAATGAGGGGATGATCTCATAGAAACATATAAAATTATGCAGGGAGTATATAAGATAGAAGTAGAGAAGATGTTTACACTGACAGGTGAAGCTACGACAAGAGGGAATGGCCTCAACATTAGAGGGAGTAGATTTAGGATTGAATTGAGAAGGAACCTCTTCACCCAGAGGTTTGTAATCTTTCGAATTTCCAGCCCAGTTAAGTAATTGGTACTACTTCAGTAAATGTATTTAAAACTAAAGTAGATACTGTTTGAACAATAAAGTAAATAGGGGATAATGTGAGAGCGCGGGAAAGTAGATCAGAGTCCACGAGTATATCAGTCATGATCTTATTGAATGGCAGAATACCAGACGGCCTACTCTTGCTCCTAGTTCTTCTGTTCTTCTGTTCTTATGAAAGGGGAGTTGCCAGTTATCCCAGTTCAGTTCCTCTGCTTTGGTTTGTTTGGCCTGATTTTTCGCAGCCTGGATGTTTACTCATAGCAGGCAGCAGTTGTAAAACTACCGGACCCAAAGAAGCAGGTCCACGTTGTTCCTCCATCTCTCTGACATTTCTCCTGTTAGAAACTGGGGTTGATTTTTTTTTTCCTTTCGGTTTTGCCATAGAGTGTTTATCGGGATTATATCAAGTATTTGGAACACGATCATTAAGTTGGGATAATCTGTTGGGTTTTCAGATCGGTTAAGTTGTTCTGTATTGTTTGCGTCTTACTCAGTAATCTTGCAAAGACATTCTGTTTTGATTAAAACTAAGTGATTTGACCAGCTGCATCACCCCTGGAATATCTGCGTTACAATTGTTAAGTCAATGAGCAAAAGTTCAGTCTGTGCTACTTTCTTGAAATGATTTGAGGGGGTCTGTCCTGGCCCATAACAGTGTATAACAGATAGATCTAATATACTGGCATGGGTTGAGAATCGGAGACCTGACAGGAAAAAGTGAATTAGCATAAACCGTTCCATATATTTTGCAGTAGAAAGCAATGACTGGCGGGATAATCCAGGAATTGATGTTTGGGCCCCATCTATTCAGAAAACAGATCAAACATTTGTTCATGGGTATTAAATGTAATCTTTTCAAATTTGCTGATGGAACCAAACTGAGATTGTGAGTGGGTGAGGAGGATATAAAAACGTTTCAAGGTGATTGACACAAGTGGACGAAATGATAAAATACGTGGCAGATGAAGAACAATGTGGATAGATGTAACATTGAGCAATTTGGTAGGAAATAGATGAACAGGCTCGCATTTCAAAAGGAATTCATGGAAAAAAGTTGCTGCATGAAGATACTTACGTGTATATTTTGTTGACTTCTTCACCACCAAACTCCAAGGTCCATGCAGGGCAGTTAGTTCTGAAGCCAGAAGTCAATACTGGGATTGATATTGGCACACTGACCAATATACATAGACCCACCAAGTGGGGAGCTCTATCATTGAAAAGAATCTCGACCTCTTTGTACACCAGTCACAGAAAGCCAATACTTCTGCAACAGAAAGTAGGTAGAAAGTTAAATGATGTATTGACCTTCATTTCCGGGGGATTTGAGCCCAGGTGTGTCTTACTGCAGCTACACAGGGCCTTGGTGAGCCCCCATATCGAATATTGTGCAATATTATATGCAGTATTGGTTTCCTTACCTAATAAAGCGCAAACCTGACATTAAGGGAGTGCAGTGAAGGATGACCAGACTGATCTCTGGGATGACAGACGTGTTGGGGGAGCAGAGTTTGGGGCAACTGGGCCTGTATTCCATGGACATTAGGAAAATGGGTGGAGATCTCAGTGAAATATATAAAACTCTGACAGGGTGAAACAGATTGTCAGCGGGGATGATAATTCCACTGGCTGGGACGTCGAAAACAAGGGTCACAGTATTAGGTACAGGCAAGCCACTCTGCATTGAGATGAGAATAAATGTCTGAATTCTGTCCCACATAAGACTGTGGAAACTGAGGCACTGAATATAAATAAGGATTTCTTGACACTATGTGGGTGGCACGGTGGCACAGTGGTTAGCACTGCTGCCTCACAGCGCCAGAGACCCGGGTTCAATTCCCGCCTCAGGCGACTGACTGTGTGGAGTTTGCACGTTCTCCCCGTGTCTGCGTGTGTTTCCTCCGGGTGCTTCGGTTTCCTCCCACAGTCCAAGATGTGCAGGTCAGGTGAATTGGCCATGCTAAATTGCCCGTAGTGTTAGGTAAGGGGTAAATGTAGGGGTATGGGTGGGTTGCGCTTCGGCGCGTCGGTGTGGACTTGTTGGGCCAAAGGGCCTGTTTCCACAGTGTAAGTAATCTAATCTAAACGGGTGAAGTTACAGTAGGAGTTTGGTGTGGAGATATAGGATCAGCCATTGTTATATTGAATGGGAGAGCAAGATTGACGGACCAAAGTTCCTACTTCATATTTCTCTGATATATGAACATTTCAAAGGATATATAGTATATAGTGTTCGGGAAAAGTTAATTGAAGAGTTGTTTGGCCATAACCTAGAATGAGGAAGGCTCAATGTGTTGAAAGGTCTATCCATTTTGCGATGTTTCTGTGCAGTCTGTGGAAAAGTTCTGTTAATGTTGTCATAAACTCTTATTAGCCTGCTTGGCACACCCTCCTCATTCCTAAAGAAGGGCTTATGCCCGAAGCGTCGATTCTCCTTCTCCTTTGATGCTGCCTGACCTGCTGCGCTTTTCCAGCAACTCATTTTTAAGCTCTGCTCCCCAGCATCTGCAGTTCTCACTTTCTCCTCATAAGGTCTCAGATGTAAGGAAGGAGGTATCTGCAGTGTCGACAGGACTGTGCTTCCTATTCCCTTTTCCAATACAGAGGCTGGTGCCACGTGTTATCTCATTTTTATCCTTAAATACCTCGGAGAAGTTTGATGTAACGGCCTTGCATGGCCGGTTCAGAGACCATCGAAGAGTTTACCACATGTCTGTGTGTCTGGAGTCACTTTTTGGTTCGACGAGGAAAGGACTGGAAATTCACTTCCTGAATGTACATTGCGGAAAGGAAATTTACGTTGACAATGGACATGTGCTTCAACGTCAATATTACTGGCACAAGATTTTAGATCTCGATATTCTATTAAATATATCTAACTTCCACCAGCTGCCAGATCATTATTCTGGTCTGGATTAGTAATCCAGTGACATTTCCACAGCATCACCGTCTCCACTTGGGGACCTATCGGAAACAGCACTGTGCACATTATTTCTGTGCTGGTCGACAGCTCCGTCAAAAAATTCCCACCAAGTTGATTATCATGATGGGACTGAGGGGATGGTAATTGGTCAGATTGTAATTATTCTCCTCTTAGGGGACGGGACACTTTTGTGTAATTTTCCACATTGCCAGGGAGATGTCAGAGTTGGAGCTGGAATGAAACAGTTTCCACAGAGACACGGCTTGTTGTGCAGCACAAGTCTTTCATTCTATTGCAGGAATCGTGTCAGGGCCCATTCCCTTTGTCGTATCTATTATGTTCAGCTGTTTCTTCATGTTACATGCAGCGAATCGAATTGTTTGAAGACTGGCATCTGTGATTCTGTGGGGATCATCCAAGCAACACTTCTAGCTGAGGATGGTATATACACTGCATCATTGTGGGCAGCACGGTGGCACAGCGGTTAGCACTGCTGCCTCACAGCGCCAGAGACCCCGGTTCAATTCCCGCCTCAGGCGACTGACTGTGTGGAGTTTGCACGTTCTCCCCGTGTCTGCGTGGGTTTCCTCCGGGTGCTCCGGTTTCCTCCCACAGTCCAAAGATGTGCAGGTCAGGTGAATTGGCCATGCTAAATTGCCCGTAGTGTTAGGTAAGGGGTAAATGTAGGGATATGGGTGGGTTTCGCTTCGGCAGGTCGGTGTGGACTTGTTGGGCCGAAGGGCCTGTTTCCACACTGTAATCTAATCAAAATCTAAATTGTCTTTTACACTGATGTGCAGGGAGGTTCCATCTTTTTCGGGGAGTGGTCAAGCTCTAGCTGAATGGTGTTGCAGCAGATGTGTTAGTTTAACAATCCCAGGAATGATCTGGTAACCTGAGTTCGAATCTTTTTACAGTACCTGATGGAGTTCAAATCCAATAAATGTTTGTTCATGACGATCGCTGACGGTGGGAGAAATCGATTTGTTTCAAAAATGTCTTTTAAGGAAGGAAACTGGCATCCATACCTGCTCTGGCCCACCTGTAACTCCAGACACACAGCAATGTCATTGACTCTTAACAGTCCTCTGGGCAATAAATGCTGACCCAGAAAGCGTCCCCCTAATCCCAATGAACATTGTTTTCAAATAATATTTGTGGAGTCCTTTTCGCTTGTCAGTTGTTCCATGGTTCAACACCATTTTGATGGATGCGCCAGGACTGCATAGCTTTGCTTTGTATGTTTGCTTTGTAATCATTTTGCCCTCTCTATCAAATATTAGTCCTGCTGTTTGGAATGTAAGTACAGTAGCCAGTGTGATAGTTTTAAAAGGATTGTCATCAGTTTGAGGTACACATAGTTCTGACCCTGGTATATTCACCCACAATCGTCAATGAAACATTGATCCGATAATGGGAATAATAGACTGAAAGATAAGACTGGGAAAAACGTTACAGGTTGTAACTGAATACAATTCTCCTTCTGTCCAGCTGTGATCTACAGTACCACATGAATTTCCAGGTTTGATCTGCAATTTCTGCAATGCAATTCAGCTGTCTGTCCCGCAGTTCACACCGAGACCCATTCACCCAACACCCCGTGACCTACCCTGTTTACTGATGTGGTAACACTTCCATTTAATATTCTCATTCCTCTGAATGTCTGTCCAAGGTGTCACAGCACTTAATTGTCATGTTTCTGAAGACCCCTGAATATTTTCCGTGGGGAAGCACCGTGGCTCAGTGGTTAACGATGCTGCCTCACAGCGGTGGGTACCCAGGTCCGATTCCATCCTCTGGCAACAGCTTTGCGCATTTTCCCTGTGTCTGTGTGAGTTTGTTCTGCATGCTCCGGTTCCCATCCACAATCCAAAAATGTGCAGGTTATTGACCTTGCTGAACTGCCTATAGTGTTCAGGAATGTGCAGGTTAGGTCCATTAGTCAGGGGTAAATATAGGATAGGGCAATGGGTCTGGTTGGTTTCGTCTTCAGAGGATCGGTGTGGAGTTGTTGGCCGAAGGACCTGTTTCCACACTGTAACGATTCAAATTCTAATATTCATCCGAATCTTTTTCCGTACAATTGTGCCACTTTCGGTTTTAACATTGTTACTGTTTCTCTCTGTTTCTCTCCATGGCCTTGTTTTAGAACTTTTTAGTGTGAATGATGCCAATCTTATGTAATTTCAGAACCAATGAATTTGTACATCTTGTGTTATTGTTCACTTCCCAGCTTATGGTGCTCCATGTTAGACAGGGCGTTTGAGCAGCTTTGATACACGTCTTTCAAGCTGTTCAAAACCAGAAATTGCTGGAGAAACTCAGAAGATCTGACAGCATCTGTGGAGACAAAGAAACAGAGGTAGCATTTCAAGTCCAGCTTGACCTTTGTCCAGAACTGAAAAGGATGTTTAATCCCATGACAGAAGTGGACGAGGGATAATAGGAAACAGAGCATGTGGAGGTGCAATATCACAGAGGAGGGTCGTTTGATTGTGGTAAAAGAGAAACAGATGTAAATTGTGTGTCTAATAAAGTGTGAATGAGAGAAATGGTTTCTCTCTACTGAGTGCAAGGTAAACAAGACATAGACAAGGTCATAGGGAAACCAGGAAGCAGAACGTATGTAAAATGGAGAACAGCCATAATGGGCTCAGATTGTGAAGTTATGGAAATGAATGTTAGCTCCTACGGGCTGTAACGTACAATCCATAACGTGAGGTGTTACTCGAGCTTGGGTTGTGCTTCATTGGAACATTGCAGCAGCTCAGGACCGAAAAGTCAGCATGAGAGCAAGGAAGGTTATTGAAATGGGAAGCAGTGAGAAAGTCAAGGTTATTCTTCCAGACAGAGTGGGAATTTTCCTCAGTGCAGTCTCTGTTTGGTCTCCCCAGTGTAAAGGAGACTGCATTATGAGGAGCAATGACAGGAAGACTGGATTGAAAGAGTACAAGTGAAATGTTGCTTCACCGGGG
>NW_025212714.1:0-28166 GCF_004010195.1 Chiloscyllium plagiosum | reverse complement strand
TCCCCATCTAGGCACTTAACACAATGAGAATCCTAGTCATTTCGCCATTCCTGATGAAAGGCTTTTGCCCGAAACATCGATTCTCCTGCTCCTCAGATGCTGCCTGACGTGCTGTGCTTTTTCAGCACCACACTCTCTAATCTCCAGCATCTGCAGTCCTCACTTTCGACTATGAGAAAACCTAGTCAGCTTTTGGAAAGTTAAACCTGTTTCTATCACCCTTTCAGGTAGCGACTTCCAGTAACCCACCACCCACCCTCTGGTGAAGAAAATATGCTTTAAATCACGTCTCTTGAGAGGAAAGCTTTCTTCCCATCTCCTTTAGATTAGGTTCACTACAGTGTGGAAACAGGCCCTTTGGCCCAGCAAGTCCACACCAAACCTCCAAAATATAACCCACCCAGACCCATTCCCCTCCCCTATATTTACCCTGACTAATGCACCTAACATTATGGGCAATTTAGCATGGCCAAGTCACCTAAACTGCACATCTTTGGATTATGGGGGAAACCGGAGCACCCAGAGGAAATCCACGCAGACACAGGGAGAACATGCAAACTCTACTTAGACAGTCACCCAAGCCTGGAATCAAACCCAGGTCCCTGGCACTGTGAGGCAGCAGTACTAACCACTGAGCCACCATGCCACCCCAAATTTATTTATGCCCCCCAATTGTGTACACCTCAACCAGGTCCCCATTCAGTCTTCTGTGCTCTAAGGAAAACAACCCCAGTCCATCTCGTCTCTTTTCATCACTGAGTTGCTGTAGCCCAGGCAACATCCTGCTGAATCTCCTCTGCACCCCCTCCAATGCAATCACATCTTTCCTATAGTGTGGTGACCAGAACGGCACACAGTACTAGCCGTGGCCTAACTAGTGTTAAAAATCACACAACACCAGGTTATAGTCAAACAGGTTTATTTGGAAGTACTAGGTTTCGGAGCACTGCTCCTTCATCAGGTAGCTAGTGTGGTAGGATCATTGGACATAGAATTGAGAGTAAACAATCAAATTATCAAACAACTGATGCAATGTATTGAACAAACTTAGATTGTTGTTCAGTCTTTAATCACTTAGAATGGGGATGCACGGTTTCATTCATTAAAATGTAAATCCCAGAACTTCTTTCAGCATAGGAAGGGAAAAAGTTTAGACTCTGAAGGGAGATGACAGAGAGTTAGGCAGAAATTTAAAAAGGAGGTCCTCAAGGGTAGTAATATCTGGATTACTCCCAGTGCTACGAGCTAGTGAGGGCAGGAATAGGATAAAGCAGATGAATGTATGGCTGAGTCAAGCAGTCAGGGCAGGCAGGGACAAGGTAGGACTAATAAATTAAACTACATTAATTTCGGTGCAAGGGGCCTAACAGGGAAGGCAGATGAACTCAGGGCACGGTTAGGAACATGGGACTGGGATGTCATAGCAATTACAGAAACATGGCTCAGGGATGGGCAGGATGGCAGCTTAATGTTCCAGGATACAAATGCTACAGGAAGGATAGAAAGGGAGGCAAAAGTGGCATTTTTGATAAGGGATAGCATTACAGCTGTGCTGAGGGAGGATATTCCTGGAAATACATCCGGGGAAGTTATTTGGGTGGAACTGAGAAATAAGAAAGGGATGATAATCATATTGGGATTGCATTAGAGACCCCCCAATAGTCAGAGGGAAATTGAGAAACAAACTTGTAAGAAGATTTCAGCTATCTGTAAGAATAATAGGGTAGATACGGATTGGGATTTTAACTTTCCAAACATCAACTGGGACTGCCGTAATGTTAAAGGTTTAGATGGAGAGGAATTTCTTAAGTGTGTACAAGACAATTTTCTGATTCAGTATGTGGATGTGCCTACTAGAGAAGGTGCAAAACCTGACCTACTGTTGGGAAATAAGGTTATTGCTCATTTCTTCATAAGGTTATTTGAATGCTACATTAGACTGAACTAATTCTATACAAAAGATATTTGTCAAGTACTCTTTTGAGCATAATGTAAAACTGTGAGACAGTGAAATGATCAGTCGATGTTGAGAAGTAAAAGTTATGATGGTGAGTTGAACAATTTTCTGTCATTGCACGAGCAATCAGACAATCCCTGAAGTTTATTTCATGCTGATTTATGGTGTTTATGCAGATTTATGATTATGTACACGAACAGTTAAGATTTAGAGCCGTACCTTTTTATATCCAGTATGGACATAAAACAGTATCAAATAAATGTACTATTTTGCAATTTTCATCTTGAATTCCTTTGTAATAATCATGAAATAAGCTTCAGGAAGCTTTAAGTGAAGCAGGAGAACATGGATAATACACCGCAGGGCATTTGGCATCATTTTATGAAATATAATCTTATTCTGGCTTGTAGTTTACTTGTGCTTCTGAAATGTTTGTTGCAATTTGGAGTTTTTAAAAGGGAAAGTTAAACTTTCAACAATCCTGTGATTGATTTGGCTGCAACCTGGAAAGTGATTCATTAAAAATATTTCAGTGGGTGGGGGGAGAGGGGAGATCCAAGATAGCGGTGACCCAGCAGGTCTAAGTCTACAGAGCTCTGCCCAGGACTTGGGCAAAGTGGGGTGCCAACACTCACCTCACCTGCTAAATTACTTAAAATAGTTTTTGCCCAGCACCCTTGGCCAGTTTGCATCAAACTTCTAACAGTTTGGTGCTTTTTAAAATGACTAATGGCAAAGGCTCTCGTAGTTCACAACAAGCAGGGACCCCTCCACCCCCCCACAGCAGCAGAGATGTCCGCAGCCACCCCAGGGGACTTATCTGCAGAGGCGAGCCTGATCTCGGAGTTCGTCAAACTCCAAGAGAAAACTGATGCATCCATCGAGGAGACCCGGTCCAGATGGGAGTCGATCTCGGTCATGCTGCAGAAGCATGATTGAGAAACTTGGGCAGCGTGTCGGAGGGGTGGAGCAAAGGACCGCGGCCTCGGAGATTGCTGCTGAGTGATCCGTGGGTCAGGTCCGGGCTCTGGAGTGGCGGGTCCGCACCCTGGAGGAAAGATATTCGGTTGCTGGGCCTTTTGGAACGGGAGGAGGAAGGCCAGCTTGTGGATTTTCTGGAGCAGTGGCTCCCACAGCTGCTAAAATTGGAGTCTGGGCTGGGTGCAGGTTGAGCGGTCCCACCAGGTTGCTGTGCGCGGGCCCAGGTCAGACCAGTGCCTCCGCTCAGTACTAGTTTGCCTTCAACACTAGGGAAAAACAAATGCTGCTGGAGGTCTGCAGAGCCTTGAGGAACGATCCCCTTGCCATGATGTGCAAGGCTCCAAGATAATGTTGTTTCAGGACCTTTCTCCGGTTGTGGTCTGCAAGAAGGAGGGCATTTGACGAGGCGAAGAAGCGTTTAAGAGACTTAAATGTTCAATATTCCATGAGACATCCGGCAATGCTGCGCTTCAGTCATGGAGGATCTGTATATAACTTTGGGTCACCGGAAAAAGTAGAAGAATTCCTGGATGCTCTCAAATAGACTGCGGGACTTGAACTGTATGGATAACGACTTTATTTTGCTCCCCCCTTTGCCTTTCCTTCTTCCTTTCTCCCTCTTCCTTTTCTCCATCTTTCCCTGGGTTGTGGGGGAGGGGACTCTTGTTCCTTATTCTTTGGTCTTTGGTCTCTTATCTATAGTTCGCACGGTTTATTTGATTATTGGGGGATGTCTCTTGGGTGAATGTTTCTTCCTTAATTAGTTGGTTAATACTTGCTGGGATTGTAATTTTGTAATCTTATATATTTTTAACTTGTTTTGTTAAGCGTATCTAGGTGGTGGGTGGGTCATCTACTTTTAACTCCTGTTTTATAAGATACTGGAATTTATTTACTCTATTTTGTAATACCTGGGCCCAGGGCAGGGCTCTAGCTAGGAGAGGTTATGGTGGAGTTATTGGAAGATAGTAGTGCCCCCTGTGAGCAAGGGGGAAAGTCTCCTTTTAAATATATGTTATTTTTATGTAGGAGTAGTCTTAGTTGTTTTGATTTAATTGTTTTAAAGAGTTTTTTATATGTGAGTTGTTTTTGGTCTGTATGCAATGTCTTTTGGGTGGGGTTCTTCCTCCTGGGGGGTCTCGGGCCTATCTGGACGATCATGGCTAGCCATTCATTTAGGTGGTACACCTGGAATGTCAAGGGGAGCCACTCGCCAATCAAAAGGAAAAAGATATTATCAAGTCTTAACAAAAAAGGGTTGATATAACTCTTTTACTGGAGACACATCTACTTGATAAGGAGCACTCGAAGCTGCAACAGGGCGTGTTGAGCCAAGTGTTCTTTTCATCTTTCAGCTCAAAAAGCAGGGAAGTAGCCATTCTTATTCGGAAGAATCTTCCCTTCCAAATGCTAAGCCAGATAACAGATGAGTCTGGATGGTATATATTGATTAAAGCCCTAATATATGGAGAGGAATACGGGACTTTGAATTTTTATTGCCCCCAAGCACACCCTTTTAAATTTGTAATATAAGCGTTCTCCAAGTTGATGGCTCTTGGGGTCCACCATACAATTATAGGGGGAGATTTTAATTGTATCATTGACCCAGGGGCGGACAGGATACCTAGGAGCTCTGTGGATATATCTTTGAGATCTAGGCAGCTGGCGGATCTGAATAGGGAGTTTGGGCTGGTAGATGTGTGGAGGTGTCTCCATCCTGTGGGTAGAGACTTTACTTTCTATTCTAACCCACACAAGTGCCTTACCAGAATCGACTTGTTTTTGTCCCCTCGACCCTTTTGAACTCTATATTGTCTTTTAAAATAAGTATTATAACTATTTCTGACCATGCCGCAGTATATATGGAGGTTAAGACTAGTGATGATGGGATAGGTCCCCGACATTGACGTATGGACCCCTTTTGAAGGATAGCAAGTTCATAAAATATTTTTCGCAGGAATTTAAAACCTTCTGGGATATCAACTCCGGCACGGTCAGTAACAATGTGGGAGACTGCTAAGTCATACGCGTGAGGCTTGGTTATCTCATTTTCTGTGACCCGGAAAAGACGAGGGAGAGCAACAGCGTCTGCTCGAGGCTTGCCTAAAGGCAGCTGAGACAGCGTATGTTGATGGTCCCTCCATTACTAAACTACAGCGGATCACCTTGAACACGGCACTTACTCAAACAGCAAAGAGGAGATATTATTCGTGAAGCAGAGACTATTTGAATATGGTGACAAGCCTGGCAGGTATCTAGCATACCTTGCCAGAAAGAAAAAGGCTCCCATTACGTCTATTAGAGAGAGTGTTGGTACCCTGACTCGTAATCGTAAAAAGATCAATGCAGCCTTTAGGAAGTTCTATTTTGAATTGTATAAGTTGCAGGACTGTGAGGATAGAACGAGGAAGATGGAGTCTTTCTTTAAAAATCTGGCCCTCGCAGGCCTAACCTCTGAGCAGGTGTCATTCTTGAATGTCCTCCTGACAACCCAGCAAAGTGCCTGGACCAGTTGAGTTCTATAAAGAATTTATAGGGGAACTGGCCAGGCCACTTATAAATATGTATAACTGTTCACATAGTCAGGGCTGCCTCCCGCCTTCGTTGAGAAAAGCAAATATTTCTCTCATTCTTAAGAAGGGAAAGGTCCCAGAAGACTGTTCTTCATATAGACCCATATCCTTGTTAAATGTGGATTTTAAAATTCTCTCAAAAAGGTTAACATTAAGACTGGAGAGGGTTTTACCATTCGTTATAAAAGAGGACCAGGCAGAGTTTATAAAGGGTCGCAGATCAACAAATAACATTAGAAGAGTCTTAAATATGGGAGCGATACCGGGTTTAGTTGTCTCCCTCGATGCAGAGAAGGCATTCAATCGGGTAGAATGGCCATATCTTTTTTGTACACTGAAATGGTTTGGTGTTGGAGAGGTCTTTACTAAATGGGTTTCAGTATTATATAATGATCCCAAAGCAGCAGTGATCACCAACGGTTTAACTTCAGATAGCTTTAGCGTTGGCAGAGATTGTCGTCAGGGGTGTCCTCTCTCACCATTATTATTTACGCTGGTGATTGAACCACTGGCAGAAGTTATATGAACTGACCCTAACATAACAGCTCTGGAGGTTGGATTGGGCAAGCACAAAATTACTCTCTATGCGGATGATGTCCTCATTTTCTTCAGTGATCCTTTGACATCTGTGCGCTGCTTAATTCAAATGGTCAATTTATTTGGTATGTTGTCAGGTTTCAAAATCAATTTTGTGAAATCGGAGGCCATGCCATTGGGAGGCCTTGCCAGTATGTCCAATTTTCTGGACGGATCCTGTTTTCACTGTCGGTGTTCACTAAAAGGTTTTCTGTACTTGGGTATCTTCATTACTCCGGCATTTGGTCAGCTATATAAAGCCAATTATACACACTTATTAGAGAAAATAAGACAGGATCTTCAACACTGGGAAGAACTCCCAAAATCTTGGCTAGGTAGAGTAGCCTTAGTTAAGATGAATGTTTCACCTCATCTTCTATACTCTGAGAATGCTCCCCTTGATGCTGCCGAGACAGGCGCTGAGTAAACTTTATGGTTGGCTCGGCTCCTTTATTTGGAGTTGTGGATGACCCCTTATCAAATTAGAAAAGCTGCAGCTTCCACAAGTAATGGGAGGGCTGGACTTTCCGGATTTCAGGAGTTACCAATTGAGCTCTTTATTTTCTTATGTAACTGATTGGGTCTCTTGTGACCCACAATCAATCTGGTTAGATATTGAGGCCTCCCAAGCAAATTGTCTCCTCATCAATTTACTATTTATTGACAAGATGAGAGTTATTATGGATTATTTTAAAATCCCTATTGTATTAAATACAATCTAAGCCTGGAGGGTAATGCGACAAGATGAGGGTAACCTGCAAAAAACCTTCCCTTATACCCCTACAGTGGGACCACTGGGATTCCAGCCAGGGTTGACCGATGCTATGTTCAAAATCTGGGAGTCCAGAAGTATCTCCTGTTTCGGAGATCTGTTCGATGGGGAGGTTGTGATGTCCTTTGAGCAGCTGCGCCAGAAGTTTGGGCTGCCCAGCAAAGACCTCTTTCGGTATTTTCAAATACCAGACTTTATACAAAAGAAGACCACACTGACAATCAATCCGTTTAAATCGATAGAGAGAGTGCTCCGGCTGATGGGTCCGCCCTCAGTCACTACTCTCTACCACTTTCTATGCAATAAGGTATCGAAAGACATGGAACGGTTATATAAAACCTGGAGTCAAGAATTAGGTTTCGAGATCTTAGAAATGTGGGGTGACCTCTGAGAAAATGCCAGGAAGATTTTTATCTGTAACAGAACTCAGGCTACTCAATTGAAGATACTTTACAGGGCTCACATGGCACCTGAAGAACTTGAAAGGTTCAAGGCAGGAGCATCTTCAATGTGTCCTAAATACAAAATCGAAGTTGGTACTCTCACGCATTTCTGTGGACATGCCATAAGATCTGCAGGTATTGGGATAGAGTAGCAAATGCCTTCACAAAGAGTTTGGGTACGGAGACTGGATTGGACCAAGTGTCCCTATTCTTGGGCTCCCCAAATTTCCCCTCTTATATGGGAGGAAATTATTCACTATCCTTTCCGTTTGTGAGAGGAAAAATATTTTAGTGAATTGGATATCCGAAGGTCCCCCAGGACTTTCAAACTGGCACAGGATAGTCATGGAATATATCTCCCTTGACTTCCTTATGAATATGGTGCACCAAAAAACGGAATTATTTTATATAACATGGCAGCCCTTTTTGAACTATATTGACACAGATACTTCAGCCATTTTGTCCAGGGCCTTTGCTTAGCTGTGGTAATGGTTCTGGCAGGATTTGGGCCCCCAGGAGGAGTATTCCCGTATAAATATGGATTTTGTTATGACTTGATGTAAATCTATTTTGAGTATGTATTTAGTTATTTATTTACCTATTTGTTTATTATTAGTAATGTATGATATCCTATTTTATGTTTTGGTTGTTTGTAAAATAGATAAGTTTTTTAAAAATCTTATATTGGTGGTGTTATTATATTGTAAAGTGGAATACACTAGTTTGTATTATTTTTGTAAAAAAAAGTAATCTTTTTCAATTAAAATATCTATTAAAAAAAATTCTGGGGGATGATGTTTGCAAAGCACTTAAGTAATATGTATTATTCGTGTAGTTGTGAAATGTAGAAAGTGACCTGATGTTTACTGTGGGCAACAACTTTTGTTTCAAGTTCATTACACATTAATTTTAATCCGTTGGAAGTGAAATGAATGTGTAATTTATTCAGGCACGGTATTAATTAACACTGAGTATATGACATGAAAGGAGCAGAGGGCAAAATGTTCTGATGGCTTTTGGAGGAAAGAAGAGGTGGTTTAAGGGACTTGGGAGTGAAAATAAAAGTTTACTTATTAATATACCTGTCTTTAAACACTCCAAAGACAGATGTTGAGAAAACCAGCATCATAAACCTTGGGGACAAGGTGGGAAAACTGAGGCAAAATACATCAGTTTAAGTTTGGCATAAGTACATAGACAGATAAGGCAGAAATTATGACCAAAGCTTTGCATGTAACTAGTCTGCATGTTACATGCATGATTTTTATTTAAAATGGGATTTCTTGTGGCATTGCTCATGGCGAATTTGAGACGTTATAACAATAAAGTTGCTTATTCCACATAGGAATAAACAGCAGATTTATTGAGTAACCCATTAAGTCGAAATTCCTTTTTTCCTCCAAAGATAGTGTTCTGGACTTTTTACCTGATTGTTTAAAAATGTACTTTGATAACTGTCCATTTTTTATGCCATTTTGGGTTATATTCTTAATCAGCGTCATTTCAATATTAATACACAAGATGTCAGCACTAAACCATAGATGCCACAACTTCAAGTTCCTCTCCAAGCCACACATCTTCCTGCCTTGGAATTTTATTGCAGTTCCTTCACTGTCAGAATCAAAACCATGGAACTTTCTTCTTAATAGCACTGTGGATATCCCTATAATCCAAGCACATCAAGAAGGCAACTCATTACCTTCTCAGGGCAGCGGGCAATAACTGTCCAAATCCCAGTAAGTGCAGGTGTGCTATGGCACAAAAGGATGCCATTTGGCCCATTACGTCTGCATGGGCTCCAAGTAAGTGTCATGGTTTAGTGCCATCTTCTTCCTTTACCCTTGACTTTGTTTTTTTTCTATTTAAATTGTCATCTAATGTCTGAATCGAATCAGTTAAATTTGCTTAGTACCTTGCAGACTCGAGTCATGCATTGTAAGTTTTTTTCTCACCTTGCATTTGCTTCTTTTGCAAATCACTTCAAATCTGTGCATTCTCATTTTTGATCTTTTATGAGTGTGACCAGTTTCTTCCTACCTACTCTATCCAGCCCTGTCTTGATTTTAAAACCTTTTCTCAGATCTCCTCTTGGCGTTCCTCATTTCTAGAACCACTTTTATAAACCTCTTCTACTCCCTGCAATACGTTCACGTTATTCCCATAACATTTTGCCTAGAACTATATGCACATGTTTAGCTGAGGTATAAGTTTAGCTTCAACTCCTTGCTCTTGTGCTCTACAACCCTGTTAATAAAGCCCAGGATACTATATACTTTAGTAATAGCATTCTTCACCTGTCCTGCCAACTTGAGTGATCTGTATATCTCTACACCCTTGCTCCCCTATTTAGAATTGTGTTCTTTTTATGTCTTTTATTATCTATGTTCATCTCAACATTTTCTGCACTGAACTTTATCTATGAACTGTCTGCCTACTCTGCTGACTCATCCTGATCAACCACCTTTTTTCATGTGACTATTAAGTCTCTACCAATACTTGTTTCCTAGGAGCTTCCTAGCCAATTGACTCGTCTATAAATTACTAGGCTTATCCTTACAACCTTTGTGAACAAGGCTGTGATGTTTTCAATTGTCCAGTCTTGTGCCTCCCATGAGAATAGGGAAGACTGAAATATTATGGCCAATGCCTCTCAATTTTGATTCTTGCTTCAACAACCTTGCATGCATCTTATCTGGTCTCAATACCCTATCAACTTTCGGACTATTCAACACTTTTCCCTTATCAGTTTTGAACCTTTCTCAGAAAAGAGTTTCTTTTGTCATCATGGTTTGTGTAGCACCTACTGCAATAAAGAGCGATGCAAAGTACAGCCATTCCATCTGCCTGCAAGTGGAAATCCCTTTTTTGGTCAAAAATCAGCCCACTTCCTCTTTTTGCCACTCTAAAATGCTTTTTCACATCTCTATTGACCCTTCTATATTCTTCCTGATTCTCAATTGTACTTTCTAGCTGATGCTTGTTGTAAGTGCACTTTTCTTTATCTTAATTTCTTCTCTGTCATCAGGGAACTCTGGCTTTATTTGTCTTAACCTTTCCCCTTTGATCATGTATACATTGTGCTAAACCTTATGACCTCACTGTCCCCTAAATGTTATCCAGTGACTCTTGATCCACTTGGCCCACCTCATTTCCAAGAACCAGGTCTAACTAACCTTGCATCCTTTCTTGTTGGACTGAGCATGTACTTTTGGAGGTAATTCCCCTGAACAAAATGTAGGAGTACTTGCTATGCCTTTGATTATCCAAATTTAAATTATAATGTTGGCGTCTCTTTGCAATTTCCCTGCAGATTTTTTTCTATATGTTCATATCACTAATTGGTCTATGTAATTGCACCTTTTTTGTTCCTTAGCCTTAGTTAAATTGATGTCTTTGAATCCTCTGAGATGTTCTTTTTCTCCAGCACTGTATTGCGAACCTTTACCAACACAACCACCTCTCCTCCTTTTCTTTCTTTTCTATCTTTTCTGAATTTCTGTAATCTGCAGGAATATTTAACACCCAATCTTGCCCTTAATCTTGCCCTTCCTTGAACCATTCTGTTATTCCATTTCATATTTGCACCTACCAATCTGCATCTGTTACTCACCAATTTCATTTCCAGTGGTCAATGCATTCATGTGTATGCACATGTACCTAGTAACCCTGAGTTAGACTTCATTACTTTCTCCCTCACTTTGAATTCATTTATTCATTTCCTATTTTCTATGCGATCATTCTCTATAAATTTTGTGAACCCTTCTATTCATCAATATTCTCCTTTGTTTTCCATACATCTACAAGTCAGTTTAAAGTACCCACAAGAAACTCCATCCCAACTCTGTTCAAGTGCAATTTGTTTGGCTTCATGCCAATCAGAGCCAGTCTGTGTTGCAGGAATCTGAAGCCCTCCTTCCTGCACTGTTTTTCCATTCACCTTTTCATCTGCACTATCCTACTTCTGAACTCATTTGCATATGGCATTGGAAGTAATTAGGAGATTGTTACATTTGAGATCCTGCTTGCTAGTTTTCTATCTAGTTGCCTAAATCTGTAAGATCACATTCCTCATCCTAAGTCATTGATACCCAACATAGTCCACAACGTCTGGCCATTCAGCCCCCGTCCAGAAAAATCTGTAACTACTCAACCCTGGTACACAGGGAGGCAACAAAACATCCTGGAGTTATATCTGTGGCCACAGTAACATCTGACTGTTTCCCTAATTGACAAGTTATCTATCGTTATTGCTCTTCCTTTTTTCTTCCCATTTTGTAAAGTAGAGCTGCTCGTGGTGCCAAAAACGTGGCTCTGACTGCACTTCCGTGAAGAGCTAGCACTATCAGCAGCTTCCAAAACGCACAATCAGTTTGAGAGTTGGACCCCAGGAAATTTGCAAATCCTGATTTTCTCTTGGACTGCCTGGTAGTCACCCACTTCTTTTGCGTCTCCAGGCTCTTAAGCTGTGCTGTGGCCATCTTTCTGAATGTAATTTGCTGCCTTGTAGATGCATCACTTCCTGCACTTATTCAGTGGATTGGCCATGGGAGGTGCAGGATTACAGAGATGGGAGGTGGGTCTGGGTGGGATCCTCTTTAGAGGGCCAGTGTAGACTCGATGGCAGAATGACCTGGTTACACAATGTAAGGATTCTGATTCTATTGTCACCTATATCACTGGTAGGGTCAGTGACTTCCCACAAATTACAGGTCACGTTCCACACAGCTGAACTGAGTTGCTTTTTTTAAAATTTACTTCCCTTACATCAACATCAGTTTGCCTTGGATTACTTATTGCTTCATTATATTGGCACTGACTTTCCTTCATTCCTGTGGTTCTCAATTTAAATATTAGCACCACTTGGACATAAAAATAATATGCTTTTCTAATTCTCAGCAATTTAGAAACAGCCTCTAATACCCACCAGTGAACTGAGGGAAAAGGCCAAAAACACCTCTGCTGCCCTCCACTAGACTCCTCACTCAGCCCTCTTTCAGTAAATTAAAGTACCCCTTTTCCCCTCTGCATCAAATTCCCAGATATACTCAGTTGCCCTCTATCTCACTCAAGTCTCCCTCACATTGAACTTGGGCCCTCTTTTTTTATTAGAGCTGTGATGAGTCACTTTCTAGCTTAATGTGTTGCTAAACCACTTTATTCAACACTTCTTTTGGGTGCAAAATCAGAAAATGCTGGAAAAACTTAGCAGGTGTGGCAGCTTCTGTGGAGTTATTGTTTCAGATTCAGTGACCTTTTAGAGAAGGAAATCTTTGCTTAGTTTGGCTTTTATGTGAATTGAGATCCACAGCTATGTATTTGGTTCTTAACTTATCAATTCAAGGGCAGTTAGGGATGGGCAACAAATGCTGGCCTTACCAGGAATATCACATCCTGTGAAAAAATATATTTTGAATGCAACTTTTTCCTTTTAGAAATATTAGTTTGACTAAAAAAATTACCAGAATTTTGCAGATAGTATTGTGAGCAATCTGTAGGAAATATTTAATACAATTAAAAGGTGAGTTTACATTAGAGTGGATTATGCTCCTAGTTAGGATACTCAAGAGAACCAATAACCTTTGTTTGCAGGAATTTCTGAAAGGTCAGAACCTATTTTAAAGGTGTAAATGCCTCTGGGCGGAGCAAAGAGCATGCATGTGCAAAAGGGTACCAGATGTCATTCTGAAATGACAAAGCAGTAGCCACTCTGAGATGGTGCTGCTTGAGGTTCCTTGTAACCCAGAACTTGGTGGCCTGAATAATGTTGTGTATTGAATATTGAGGGCCAGATCATGAGGCCTTTGAAGAGTCACTGCAGAACGAAGCCCAAGCTGCAGCATTGTGCAATGGCTATACAAAGTTAGCAGTCCAAACCTGTACGAAGTGATGGCGAGGGAGACCTACAGGTGTAGGAGGGGTTTGGAACAGGAGGGCTCCTCCCTTGGCCAACAGCTCAAATGAGGGCACAGAGGCAAAGTGACTATGGTGAAGTGGTGCCATCAGCGCACATGCTGATATTTCCTGTGACCGATCATGGCCCACTGATACTATGGGCCGCCTTTGTGCATGTATGGTAGACCATTTTCGCATTATAATTAATAATTCTATATTTTAAAAACTGGTCCTATCTTTAGCTATATATCTGTAAATAAGTCAAAGTGTAAAGTGACTAGTAATGTCTACGTTGCTAATTTGGAGAGATTACAAGATCATTACAGATGCCTTGAACTTTACACGTAGGCATCCTGCTTAGTTAAAAGGCTGAGTTTGTTTCTGGATGATAGGGGATCTCCATTTAGCCTAAATGAGTCAGGTACCTGAATCATCTTTAGATTGTGAGCGAGTGCATAAGCAGTTCCCTTTCACAATTTGATACTTAGTTGTCAGTGTATTTTTATGTAAGTCCTTGTTTCCAGGAACTGTGTGGAGATTGTAGTTCTTGAGATTAAAATGCGATTACACATTGCTATATTGTACTGAACCACAACTGTCTACCACGATGAGGCATGGTTTCATAAGTATTACTTACAAGACATGCTGCAACAATTCTGTAAGGCTCCTTTGGTAAAATCTTTCACCGAAAAAGACAACTGCAGTGATGTGATAGCGCCTAGAACTTCCCCTCCAGGCCTGTGCGATCCTGATTTGAAATTATATGGCTATCCCTTCAGTTCATGGATCTGTATCCTGGAATTCCCTATCTAACAGTATTGTGGGTGCCCCTACAGCAGCTGGTCTTCAGTGGTTCAAGAGACACTTCATCATTATGTCAAGAATAATAAGGGATTGGCAATAAAGAACCCACTTCTGATAGAATAAAACTAAATTGAGTCATATTGAGAGCTTCCACAAAAAGGCAGTTGCCCATGTACTCGTATTTAATTTCCAGATACAGTTTTTGTCAAAAGTAATTTGATATTTCTGATTATATTAAGCATACAACTCTACAAAAACCACTAATATCCATACCATTATAATTTTAAGATAAACGATAGCAATTATAAGTGCCATTCTTTCAGTACCTAATTAATGACAAAGGACAGCAGTCAGACATCTGTTGCATGTTCACTAGTTTGAATATTACATTTGCATTTAAAACATGATGTCCCCAAAATTTTAATCCCGATTCTCCTCAGCTGCAGATCTCAGCTTTAACCTCATGTCTGCATCTACAAATCCATTTTTAAAAGAAGCAATTTGAAGTTTAAATGATTTAGGTTTTAGCAGATAAATGGAACAGATCAATAATTGTAATGAAAAACACATTCTCCGCCATCCAAAAATTGCGTTATACAAAGATTAAAATGTCCTTCATGAGCATGAGTTCTGATTGGTTAATTCATTGCCACCCAAAATGTTGAATAAAGCACACAATGGCAATGTATTAAAAAAAAGCAAACACACGTATTCCCTCATTCCACACACGTTCATGATGCCCATCAAACTAAGCATTTCCCATTTTTCCATTATAGTTTAGACATGTCTGTGGCAAGTGCCTTTTGATTGGCTGAAGTCTGAGTTCTTGCAGCTGAACTTTAGTTTAGTACCAAGTGCAACCACTGAAAAGGAAAATCAGATAATTATTAATGAATTTCACACTATGCAAATTAGGAAGAACATGTAATGTTTGCACAATATGGAATTCCCCTCCCCCCAGCAAACAAAAACACACTGATTTAAAACAGGAACTTTTAGCAGTGCATGTTGAAATGAAAGCTAACATTCTAAGTTGAAGTAAGCACTAATGAGGAGTAAGTATTTTTCAAACTGTTCTTGAATTAGGTAAATTGGACAAATTGAAACGAATGTTTATGCTCAATTTCTATGGTAATCTTGTTATCATTAATAAATGAGTCTGAAAAGCAAATTAATGATGAGAAAGGAAATAAGATTAACGAGTATCACATTTAGGGACAAAAGCAGGAGAAACAGGCAAAAATGAAGAGGTAAAAGAATTGAGATGAAAGCGTGATTCTATAGTTAACTCTTGTGAGCTTATCTTGGATATTTTGCTGCTTGTGGCTTTTACAAGGAAGATTAACTTCCATATTATTCCACAATAGCAACCCAAAATATTAGCATTGCATGTGTAGTCAAGCTTCAACCCACAACTATTAATATCACTCTATCTGTCAGCCCTCTGATTACAGGTATCCATGAGGTAGCTTACACATCTCTGACTTTGAGCATGGAATTTTTTTTATCCGGTAGATAATATAAAAATGTGGATAAATGTACAGCTGAATCCAAAGAGTCATCAATCAAGCTACACCTGTTCTTCTCATCACTTCATTAGGGCTAACCAATAAATGTGCCGAGTCAAATGAAAACACTCAAGAAAGAGTTTCTGTATTTGCCCCCTCATTATGTGCAAGGTGCAGGCTTTGCAGGAGGCAGAAAAATTAAAACCAGTTTCCAGAAACATCTGTTTATAACAGTGACTTCTGGAGCTGCCCTTTTGCCACCCCAATACATTGGCAAGTACCCAAATAGTAGCAGAATACAGAGTAGTTGGTTTCCTGTGTTTTTTTTTAAAACTAACTTTTAATGAGGTCAGTGTTTTTGACTATGATTATTGTATCTACCCTTTGCAGGAATTTTAACATTGGAAGATTTGGCCAAGAGATCATATTTCTATTAATTTTAAAGTAGTTATGAACAAGGATAGAACTGATCAAAAAGTTAAAGGTTCTAAAGGCCATTTTTGATGGTATTAGACAGGAACTTTCTAAAGTTGATTGGAGGAGTCTGTTCACAGAGGAACGCATAGTTGCGAAGTGGGAGGCCTTTAAAAATGAGATAATGGGGTTCAGAGGTAGTACCTCCCTGTTAAGGGCAAGGCTGGTAGGTGTAAGGAATCTGGATGACTAGAGAAATTGAGGCTGTGGTTGAGCAAAAGGAGGAGGCATGTCAGGTTTGGACAGCTGGGATTGAGTGAATCCTTAATGCAGTTTAAGGGCAGTAGGAATAAGCTTAAGAGGGAAATCAGGAGGGCAAAAAGGAGACATGAGATAGTTTTGACAAATAGGGTTCAGGAGAATCCAAACAGATGATATAAGTATTTTATGGACATGAGTAATTGGAGAGAGAATAGGGCCCCTTAAGGATCAACATGGCTGTCTATGTGCGGAACCACAGGAGGTGGATGAGATACTAAACAAATATTTTGTGTAAGTATTTACTGAGAAGGAGGACGTGGAAACTGGGGAACTTAGATAAATAAGTTGTTCATATTAGAGAAGAGCAGGTGCTGGAGATCTTAAAATGCATAAAAAGTAGATAAATCTTTGGGACCTGATTAGATATTGTGTAGAACTTTCTGGGAAGCTAGGCAAGAGATTGCTGAGCCCCTTTCTCAGATGTTTGCATCATCGACAGTCACGGGTGAGGTGCCAGAAGACTGGAGACTGGCTAATGTTGGTGCTGTTATTTAAGAAAAGGCATGAGAACAGACAGGGAACTATAGACCAGTGAGACTAACATCAGTGATGGATAAGCAGTTGGAAGGTATTCTGAGGGACATGATTTATATGCATTTGGAAAGGCAGGGACTAATTAAGAATAGTCAACGTGGCTTTCTGCTTGGGAAATTGTGTCCTGGAGAGTGTCATTAGAGTCATGCACCATGGAAACAGACCCTTTGGTCCAACTAGTCCACGTCGACCATGTTCCCAAACTAAACTAGTCCCACTTGCCTGTGTTTGGTCCATATTCCTCCAAACCTTTCCTGTTCATATACATATCCAATTTTTTAATTAAAATTGTAACTGTACCTGGATCCACTACTTCCTCTGACAATTCACTCCCAACATGAACTACACAGTGTTTAAAAAACAAAAAGGTGCCCCTCATGTCCTTCTTAAAAACCTTTTCCTCTCACCTTAAAAATATGCCCCCGTTTTAAACTCCTCTCCTCTAGAGTTAAAAAAACTGTTGTTCACCTTATCTATGGCCCTCATGATTTTATAAACCTCTCTAAGATCATCCCTTAGATTCCTGCACTTAAGTGAAAAAAGTGCTAGCTTATCCAGCCTATTTTTATAACTCAAATCCTCCATTCCTGGCAACATCCTAGTAAATCTTTTTTGAATCCTCTCCAGTTCAGTAATATCCTTTCTATAGCAGGGTGACCAAACTGCATACAGTACTCCAGAAAAGACCTCACTAATATTCTGTACAACTTCACCATGAGTGTTGTTGAACAAAGAGACTCGGGTGTAGGTGCATAGTTCCTTGTAAATGGCTTTGCTGATATACAGGGTGGTGAGGAAGGCAGTTAGCATCCTTGCCTTCATTGATCATAACATTGAGTTGTGATGTCATGTTGTGGCTGAAGATGACATTGGTGAGGCCACTTTTAGGATACTGCGTGCAATTGTGGTCTCCCTCCTATGGGAAGCACATTGTTAAAGTTTAGAGTGTGCAGAGAAGATTTACAAGGAAGTTGCCAGAACTGGAGGGTTTGATTTGTAGGGAGAGACTAAATACGTTGGTGCTTTTTTTCCCTGAAGCATCAGAGGCTGAGAGGTGACTTTATAGAGGTTAAGAAATCATAAGGGACATGGATAGGGTGAATAGCCATGATCTTTTTCCTAGGTTAGGGGTGTCCAAAACTAGAGGGAATAGGTTTTAGGTGAGAGGGAAAAGACTTAAAAAGGACCTGAGGGGAAATTTTTCATGCAGAGGGTGATGTATGAATGGAACGAACTACTCGAGGAAGTAGAGAAGGCCGGTACAATTACAACACTTAAAAGGCTTCTGGGTGGGATGTGGGTCAAATGCTGGCAAATGGGACTAGTTCCTACTGGGATGTCTGATTAGCATGGACGAGTTGGACTGAATGGTCTGTTTCCATTCTTATGATGCCAATTCATTCTCACTGCATTTGCCAGGAAACTTTGACACGTTTTATATACCCTGTTCTAAGAGTTCATATGGATTCACTTCATCACAAAATACATACCTGAAATAGATCCAGTTCAGCATATCCCTCATCATCCATCTCTAATTGCTTAAATATTCCTGAAAAGGCAAGAACACAAATGGGCCCATTTCAAAAACGAATCTCCTTTCTTTCAGGCGGAGGATTGGGGATCTTTGAATTTTATGTCAAACAGCTGGTTGTTTCAGTATCTTTGCATTTCTATCTTAAAATGTAGATTTTTTTGAGTAAAACAGCAAAATTGCATATTTGACAGGAAATATGTTTGAAATGGAGCCTGATAGGTTCAGCTTAAGGAATTAGATGATGAATTATCACTTGTGTCAGCTGATCAACAAGGGAATATCGTGGGTGGTAATCTCACAATCGTTGGCATCTGATTGGCCAAACACCCATATCGCAAGACCACTCTCTGTGGCATAGCAGTTTTACAGATATTTATAGGCAGCTTGTGCAACCAGTACATGCAGAACACTGATATACTACACTCCTTCACAACAACCCACCCCCACAAAAAAGGGCCAAGGGACAAATAAATGCTGAAAAGTGAGACTGCAATTATATAAAAGCTTTAGCATTCCCATTCTCAATATCTTAAGCACACTGTAACATCATGAACAACATGCTCAGAACACTAGAACAATAAATGAGATCGCTATGGATTATTGATGAGGCTAATTCACTTGTTTGTTGCAGGTGCAGGCAGCGTTTGAACACTACTAACAGTGAACATATCTACTATGTCTCTCCCGTCAAATTGAGAGAAGTTTCTTTCATAATTCACTCATGGGAAAAATGTCTAAGCCTTGATGCTGCACAAATTACCAGGTGAGGCAGCTAGATGGCTTTGTAACTGAGACACTTGGCAGCCAGTTTCCTAACCTTGTAGCCTCACTGTATAAATTATTTATATTAAAGATTTTTTAAAATTTTGAAAATTTAATCAGTACTTTTTTGAATTTGTTTCTGGAGTCCATTAACTTCTGCAAACATGAGAATTTGAGGGGCATCGTGACAAGATAGAAAAGTTACATTGTGATGCATTATTCAACTTTAGGGATGTAAAACAGGCAGCATATGATCAGCTTCCTAGTCCACAACCTGCCAAATTAACCTTTCTGTTGACATTTTATGATGAATGCATGTTTAAATTATGTCCCTATATCAAATTCTACCAACGTCTACTGAATAGTTTAAAACTGAGCCAAGCTTCAAGTAGGTGGGAGAGCCAAATGCTTTCAGTAATGTCAGAATTAGTGCTGAATCTTAGGTTACTGCCTGTAGCTGGGGAATAGACCTTCTTGATGTGACACATCCTGGACAAAGAAAAGTCCAACTATAATTTGCTGGTGAATAACGTTTGGGGAATATCAATGTATTCCTGGGCAGTTTTTGAATTCCATCCAATAATGCTGTTAGTCTGAGATTATCTCTCCCATAATGTCAGTTAAGATCTTTTATTTCAGTCATTATAGGCGTCCATTCTGTTCTCTCAAGTGTATGGTGCCATTCTGGCTTCCCTACAGGTATTGGGACAAACGCCTCTCACATGTTCTTACAGAATTTCATGTGATCTATCCTTGTGGTTTGGCAAAGGATCTGAATTAATCTCCATCAATGAGAATTCTGAGTTATTCCATAAGACCATAATAAATAGGAACAGGCATAGGCAGTTGGTTGCACAAGCCAGTCTAGCCATTCAATAGGATCGTGGCTGATGAGCCATTTCTAAGTCCACTTTCTTGTATTTATCCCGACTGATCAAGAATCAATCTATCTCAGCCCTAAATATACACTAGGACTCCGACCCATAGCTGTGGCAAGGAATTACAAAGATTCTCAGTCCTCCAAGAAGAAATTCCTTTTTATCTCAGTCTTACATTGGCATGGCTTTATTCTGAGACGATGCCATTTTGTTCTGTACTCTCCCATGAGGGAGCACATCCTCTCAGGTCTTACCCTGTCAAGCCCTTAAGAATCCTGAATGTTTCAACAAGATTACCTATCATTCTTCTAAACTCCAATAAGTCCCAATCTGTTTAGCCTTTGTTCATAAGACAATCCCTCCATACCAAGGATCATCCTAGTGAACCTTCTCTGAACAACCCCAAATGAAATATCTTTCTTCAGACAAGGGACCCAAAATTGCTTGCAGTGCTCCACATGTAGTCTCATGAGTATCTTGTATAGTAAGACTTACCTATTTTAGGTAAGTCAATATTCCATTCGCATTCCTGATCACTTGCTGCACCTGTGTGCTAGCTTTCTGTGTTTATGCACAAGTATCCACAAGTCCCTTTCTTTTGCAGCTCTCTGTAGTTTTTCTCCATTTAAATAATACTGTTCTTTTGTTCTCGATTCCAAAATGAATAACTACACATTTTCCCACACTACACTCCATTTGTCAACTTTGTGCCCACTTACGTAATCTATCAACATCTCTGTTTCTATTACTTTTGCAACTTGTCTTTCCACCTATTTTAATGTTGCCTGAAAATTTGGCCACAGTACATTCACTTCCTTCCTCCAAGTTATTAATATATTCTATAAACAGTAGTCCTAGCACTGATCCTTGTGGAACCCCACTGATTATAGGTTGTCAACTTGAAAAAGAACTCCTTATTCCCCCTCACTATTACCTGCCCTAGCCAATTCTCTATCCATGCCAGTATACTACTTTCAACATCATGGGTTCTATGCTTACACCACTAGAGCAGGGTTCCTGAAAGTTGGACCCGACATGTTTACAGAACTTGGACTTCAATGAAGATAGTTTATAAATAACTTACTGAACATGGTTTCCAGACGGATCAAAGAGCCAACAAAGTTATCAAAGTCAATGAGAAGGTCAGTACTTGCATAACGGGCAACAAGGATCTGAGTCAATGTATTATTCAGAGTGAAACCTGGGCAGTAAACCAGAATTACATATCAATACAATTGTTAATTTTATTGACAATGCATTCTGTGTGCACACATTTCTGATCACTATATAACTATGAATAGGAATGCAGACATTGTTTTGGCAAGGTTTGGAATTGACTGTTAGGAGGTAGCATTAAAGGATCTAGAAGTGTTAATACAGTAAAAGAAAGATTTTAAAGTAATAGTATTTGTGGAAAAAGTACATTTGCATAAATGGACAGCCTTCATCTCTTAAAAGTACCTCAGAGATCTGTTTTTCTGCTGAAGGAGTTCAGGGACGGAGGACTGATTTAAAATAAATTATTGTTAGTGAAGGGTATTAAGAGGCCTAAAACCAAATCAGGTAAATGAATGTAGCTGAAGTTGTAACATGCTCAAGAAGATGAGTAGCCTACACCTGTTCCTCTGTATTTCCTCCAAGTATATACAAGAATATTCACTTTTCCCTTTCACAGACCCATTCCACCTACATGAAAGTTGGGTCTTATGTAAGTGTTCTAATCTTTTTCCCTAATTAGTATGAACTGCTGTTACAACAAGAACATGCAAAATACCAAATGGACTGTTCGCAATATTAGTGCTAATACTGCCCAGTTACCCCACTGTTCAAAATCAGTCAATCTCTGCTTGAGTGCACTCAATGACAGAGCAGATAAAGCAAGATTATAAATTTCCCCTCATCTTAGTCCTAATTTGTGACCTCTAAACATCATCTCAGCAATATCCTAAAAATCTCTCAAAATGAAATCACCAATCATTGTTCTAAACACTAGTGAAGATAGGCTTGTTCAACACAATTCTCCTTATCTCAATATTCAGTTAAGTAAACCTTCACTGCAATTCTGTGAAGGTAGGTATGTCTTTTCTTAGATGGAGCAACCTTAGCTAAGGTCATATTAAGCAAGACAATAATGATGGAAATTAGCATGCATGATAATACCATATCATTATAATTTCCTTTTAAATATATCCATCCTCATTTTTGGGTGAATATTACTGTTTTGGCCAAATAATTTTGGTACAATGATGAGTACGGATTGAGTGCACCAAATTCTGTTTAGCCTGCAAAAATGTCACCATGAAAATGGGGCAAATATAGGCTGAGACTTATCAGGAACTGACTGAAGAAGAGTGATAAAGTCAGTTGATGAGACAACAAGAATGATCTTTTTGGGCCTAAAAGCTTCTTTTTAAGAGTTTCTAAAAATTCTTGTGTTCTTAAAACAGCTAAATATTTATTGAGCATTTTATACTCTAGTAATAGTAAGTCTCCAAATGCAGTTTGGTTTCATATGGATGATTGATTGGGACAGATGAATTGTTCAAATATTACCTGCTTCTTCAAGTGCCATTCTCATTTCATGTGAACTCATGGTACCAGAGCAATCAACATCCGTCTTCTTGAAGATTTTCTAAATGACAGAAAAATTTTTTTTTTCTGGTTTTATTTTTGAGTTTTACATCAGAATTTTAGTATGATGAAAAATAAATTTCACCACAAATTTCTATGGTTTAAATCAGAAGGGACATAGCATACACATAAACCTATGGTCATATTTATGCATCAAGCTGACTACAATCCCTGTGTAGCACCTTAACTTTCATAAAACAGTGCTTTCGCTCAATTTCCAATTTTTCTATTATTAAGTATGTACTCTCAATCAATCAAAAAATATATTCTCTCTCCAATGTCACAAGCTTCAATAACTCCTTTCAGTCATGATTACAGATTCACCTGTTTCTTTGGCTTCTTTAAATGCCATTCCATGTGACCAGCAGAGGGTGTACATTTCATGCTTTGAACAATTTCTTTACAAAGATCAACTGTGTCCATGGGTTGATTTTCATATACAACCTCTGGGCCATTCAATAAAGTGACTGTAATGAATTGGTTGGACCTCATTTAAATTAATTTGATGAAATATCTTTGTAGTACAAGGCCCTTTAAATGCAGTTTATTGATCTGAGAACAAAGAATCTAACAGAAGGTTGACACAAATCAGGAAACTTACCAGAAACTTCTGTAATTTGTTCCAAAATGTTTTGAATTCCACTAGTCCAATTTTTCCAGATCCATCCTTCTGTTTTACACTTCTCATTCAGGAAAACTACTTTAAAGTACCTCATACAGAAATGTAAAAAATTTAGTAAATCCCATCTTTTATGTCATTCATTAGAACAAATCTTACCCCTGGGCATGATCTGCTCAGACAATATCTGGGATGCATATAGCTGGGTCATTTGGAAGTGAGGGACCTTCACCAGCAAGTGATGTAATGACAGGACACCATACTTGCATTCATTTCACAATCTCTACCTGGGAATTTGGGAAAGGCAGCAGAGAAGTGAAACCATTCCCCAAGAAATTCAGGAATAAAGGCAAAAATGAATCTAAATTGCAATTGTTACACACGTGACAGCTAATTTAAGACTGACAGCACCAGAAACCTGGATTCAGATCACCAGTTTGGCAAGAAAATATTAACAAAGTTGATGTTCAGAGACTGAGACAAATAAAATTTCATCCTGATTTTCATTTCAGCCGAGGAAAGAAGAAGAAATATGATCAAAATAAATTTTGAAGATCTCTTGTGATACAGTGGGTAGTGTCCCTATCTCTGAGCCAAAAGACCTGGGTTCGGTCCACCTGCTTCAAAAGAGGGTATTAACAGGTTGATTAAAAAATATTTTTTAAGACACGAAGAAATAAGTGCTGGTCCTCATGGCAAAGGAATAAGGGCAGTGGATTGGATAATGAGTTTAGCAGCAAACATGGTTGCTTACATCATGACAGTTAACCAGGAACGTTAAGGATAGCATTGAATTTAAGTAAAAAGAAATACAAAATGTCAAAGGTCAGTGATAATTCAAAAATGGGAACAAAACTAACAAAAGATGACCAAAAAATAATGAGAAGATAAACTTTGAGGAATACTTGCAAGTAATATCAAGATGGGCAGCAAAGGCTTCTTTAAATATTTGAAAAGGAAGAGAGGCCAAAATGAATTTAGGCCCCTTAGAGAATGAGGCTAGGGAAGTAATAATGAGAATAAATACTTTGCATTAGTCTTCAAAGGAGAAGACATAATATTCAATAATACTAAATAATCAAGGAACAAAATACATACAATAGCTATCACTAGAAAAAAGTACTCATGAATAAATCACAAAAAGCTAATATACAAACTTAGCAGGCAGTAGGCAAGGCAAATGGAATGTTACCCTTCATTTCAAAGGAAATGGAATATAAAATTCGGGAGGTCTTGCTAAAATTATACAAATCACTAGTTAGATTACAGCTGGAACAATGACCAATTTTAGCTAGTTAACTCAGGAAAGATATACTGTCATGAGAGGGAGTCCAGAGAAAGAACCACTAGATCAATCATGAGCATGGACGGACCATTTTGTGAAGATAGATTGAGAAGGTTGGACTTGTGTTTATTGGCTGCTTTCCCTTGTGGGAGAGTCAAGGATCAGAGGGCATAATCTCAGAATAAGGGGTGCACACATTTAAACTGGGGAGGAGTTTCTTAGATGGTCATGAATCTATGGAATTCTTTATAGCAGAATGTGGTTAGGCTAGATAGTTAAGTATATTCAAGGCTGAGAGTTGCCCCATCTGTCTCTCCATCTCTCCTTATCATAAGCTAGCCAATAGATAATTCCATCCTTCTCCCTGATCCTCTTCCAACATCTCAGTTTCCATTCCTGTCTGAACTCCCTTAGAGATTGGCCCTGGGTTAGGTGGATGATGGACCTTGCATCAATGATGCAATCTTCTGATGCCCATGAGTCAGCTAAAGCTGTCTGAAAACCTCTTTCAAAATAGATGGCAAAGGTGAACACATACCTGTCTTTTAATCGGTAAGCGTATCAAAGATTATGGGGAAAAGGCAGGAAAATAGAGTTCAGGATTAACAGATCATCCATGACCTCATTGAATAACAGAACAAACTTGTTGGGCTGAATTGCCTATTGCTCCTGCCTTATGGCCACAATTGGATCATTTAAAAGGATACATCGAATAGACTAATTACATTTCGACAGGTTTCCAAACTAAAACCATCACTTTGAATGTCATCCCCTAAAATGAAAACAGTGCATATTATTACAGAATGAGGAATGGAAATATAATTTAAGTCAACATTTAAACAGTTGTGTTAATGATGTAACATGAGATTTGAACACAGGGACAGCCCAAAGATCATGAAGCAGGGATTCTTTATTCCATTGACATCAGGTCATTATGAACATGAGAGGAAATTCAGATTAAATAAGGAAGACAACATTTATATAGCATTAAGGCTGTAGTTTACATCTGGTGGAGGAACTCTGGCAGTTTTCACTCCTGTTTCAGACCCCCGGATGGAGTTGGCTTCTCCCCTCTGGATGCACTATAGATTCACCACAACCAAGTCATTCCAGGATTTTTCATTACTGTCTGGCTTCACATGAGATATCACGCACAGTTTCTGCAATGCTACTGGGTGAGCTGCTGGCCTTCATCCACTAGATTCCTGACCTCAAACAAGGTCCCTTTGTGAACTGTAGCTCCAATTGGAAGGTCAATCCTGTCAATGTTGCAATCATGCAATGTTATTCTTCTCTCTGTCTCCTGAACACCTCACTTACCTTCGTGTCATGCTTGGCTATCCACCCATTGACCTGACCATCCCCATCAGCTACAGTAGTGAGGAAGGATTAGGTCTTGTCCAAAGAATGGAGAATAGCCTTTGAATGATGTGAGGTTCTGTTGTAAGCATAAACTAGCCTCTAGGGTAGTACTTGCACTATTTTTGTTTCCACTCAGGAGGCAAGGTAAACAAATGGTCCATCCCCTCTTAGTGATAGGACTGAGGGCAAGGAGTGCAGCTCTTGGCAATATCATTGACCTTGCAAAGTTTGTGTAGGATCTTGCTTTTGAAGTTGCATCCTGATCACTGTGAATCTAACACAATAAAGGAGAAATCAAGCATATATAAAATTCCAGCTTTAATTGAGACCTTTTGGTCAGGAGTGGGAATGGCCTGTGTGAACTTGGTGAAGGCATCCATGAGGCCGAGAATGCATTCAATCATGTTATTACTAGTGTTGAGGACCACAAAATCCATTGCAAGGACCAGCGATCCCATGCTGCGTTGAAGTTGCTTCCCTGCTTTGGCCAAATTGTACCTCTCTTAATTTTGATGCCAGTTATTCATGTCAGAAGTCATTCCGGGCCAGCAACACTGCCATCCGCTCAGGGCAGTCAGCTTTTTAGTCATTTGGTATCTTGCTTGATCACGAACTGTGAACAACAATTGATGCTTGAGGCCATTGGGAAGGATGAGTTGCCCATCTGTCTCTCTCTCTCTACTTATCATAAGTTAGCCAATAGATGACTCCACCCTTCTCCCTGATCCTCCTCCAACACCGCAATAGTTTCCATTCCTGACTGGAATTACCTCTTAGAGATTACCTCTGAGTTAGGTGGATGCCGGGCCTTCCACCAATGACGCAATCTTCTGACGCCCACATGAATCAGCTGAAGCTGTCTGAAGACCTCTTGCAAAATAGATGGCAAAGGTGAATACATACCTGTCTTTACCTGTCTGAACCTGATTTAGCTCTCATTCGTAAGTGCACCAGTGAAACTGTGATGAATCATCAACTGCATGTAATAAGAGTATCAGTGTCGGAATGCTGCATTTGATTTGGGCATTGGCACAGGCTGAGCCACAGCCCCTTTCACTTGGGCAGGCATGGGTTTGCTCCCATGGTCAGTCTTCCAACTAAGGCCATCTGCATTTGTGTTATTTTTGCCTGGCCGATACTGGACAAGGCCAGACCACTAAAACTTTCTTAAGCAGGCAGCCCAGACCATAACTTTGCAATTTGTTTTGGTAAGGGTACAGTGAAAATTACCTGGAGTGAGTTAGCTAGGTTGACTAGCAGGTGTTAAAACTGACAAAACTTTATTCACAAAATTACACAATGAAACACCAAGTACAGAATAAAGAACCCCTGCAGAACTCAGTCCATCCAAACTAGACTTAATTATGCTGTTCTGAATATACACAACAGTCCCAAAAAGCAAACCTCCTTAAAATACAGTAAAAGAAAGGAACAGATGTTTACAGATTGAAGATAAAAGGACAGAGAGAGAGAGAGAGGCTGTTCACACTGTCCACTGATGAAGTTCCAACTAGTTCTGGAGTGAACTGCTCAGCTAGAGAGCTGACCACTCCCCTTTCATTATATAGATCACTTCTAAATCATGACCACTTTGGCTTTAAATTTCATCTATTTACATATAAACAAAAGGCCTCTCAAAATCCTTTTCACCTCTGTACCAAACCAGTCTGATCGGAGCCTGACCCGCCTACGACCCCTCTGAAAATAATCAACGACACAGTATCCTTGAGAAAAGGAACAGCTTTTAGAAAAAAAGTGACCAGCTTTGTGATAAATTGATAACTGAACAAGTGCAGTGGCCCATTGGGTCTCTCGTCCAAACTTGGCTGACATTTCAAAAGGATTTTGTTTTGCTGTGAACACTTCACATTCTGCACCAATCACAATGTCTCTGAGCTTCTGGGAACCACTTACTTCAAGATGGGCTAGGTTTCATGCTGGAGTAATTCTCCATATTCTTTTTGTTTGGCTTGAGACTCTGACAGGTATAAGTGATAATCACAATTTCTGTCCTTGAACCTGTGATAGCACCATTCCAAGGCCATGGAAACTGGTGACTGCTTCCAGTATAAAAGGAAGTTGGAAACCTGCGTAACCAAGGACAGGTAAAAGAACAGCCTGATTCTCTGCAACTGAGACAGTTCTCAGGTCTTGTAAAGGCAGATGGACCTTGAGTGCATGGTGCAAGGTCAAAGACGTTTGACCTGTTACAGTCTGAATGATGTGATCCCACATATTTGTTTTGCTCATGCTGGGTATCGGGTCCTTCGTTCTGGTGAGTTGTTGTCTGAGAATTCACCACAAAGGTATACAGGAAAGC
>NW_025212713.1:26588-28155 GCF_004010195.1 Chiloscyllium plagiosum | reverse complement strand
TATCGGCACAAATTACATTCCGAGTAATGCTTTATCTTCTTTGTTCCCGTCGGACCATCTAGATATGTTCTGATGGGATGTTCAAAATTCAAAGTTTATGATAGATTGAATTAAAATTGGAGAAGGACTAAATGGGGAACGAAGGCAACACACAAGCAAAATGACTGTGCTATTAAACATGCCACAGAATCCAGACTGGCTGCAGCGACCAACAGAAAGTTTGAAATCAGCATGACAGTTGAAGACCTAAAATATAAATCTGAATTTGGGGTTGAAATGAATCAGCTCGATCACAAACCTCGAGGTGTATCCCAGTCAAAGGGGCGCCTAACAGCCTTATTTGGAAGAGGCGACGTGCACCGAGCACCTGCAGTAATGGATATCGAAGGATCATCCTGCCATCAACATGGATACCAATGCCTCATTTGGTCCAATCGATCAGCCTGTATCTTCGCCCACCGTGTTCTGTTACATTCACGCGCAGATATATGTTCGGACTACACGTAATTATGCAAAAGCTTGACTGAATGCTTCCCAGTTTGGGAAGTTCGATGTTTTGTTTCCGCTGATGTGAAATAACTATCATCAGCCCCCTCACTGAAGAACTGCAGGCCTCACAGTAGGTTAAGTTCAGCATAATCAAAGATGGAACTGACCACAGGTAATCTACATAATGTAAACGCAGAGCAGACAAATGCACCAAAAGACGGGCTAATGAAGGTGTTTCCTGGTGGGCACCCATAGGTAAGCAGCCAATGCTGTAAGTCTAAGTCAGGAAAACATAGAGGACATTAGAGAAGCACAACGCCGTGATGATTCCTTAAAAGCAAATTTTGGGAAGAGTTTACCCAGATGCTTCTGCCAGATGGAAGCATTACCTACACGTAAGTGACTGGTTATTTCTAAAATCATGATTGTATGTCCCCTCGACTGAAGACAGGAACCAAATTATACATAAATATCATTATAGGCACGTGCACCAAGGAAGAAAGGCCACTACAAAACGATTAAAATCAGTATGTTGGAGACCTAAGTTGCATAGAGATGCAGCACATAATAAAGGGAACCGTTTTGTCTCCACCTAAAACAAAACAGACAATTACACGCGAAGGGGAGAACTAAGAAGTGGAAGGGCACCGAACAATATTTCAAATTCACTTCACAGGTCCCCTGCCAACGTTTGACAATGGACATATCTGCATTCTGATCATCATAGGTACTGTGACAAAATGGGTCGATGCTTTCCTTGTTATTTGAATCCAACCAAAGCAACAGCATATATCATAACAGAGATGGTATTTACAGGTTGGGGTCTACCTCGCAGTAACAAGTCAGATCGATAAATCCATTTCAAAGGCTGAGTGATGCAAATTATGATAACTATGCTTGGTATCAAGCAGAAATTCCACATTGTATACTAAACAATTCAGTGGGATCGTGGAAAGCATGAAGCACAACCAAAAAGGGATGATTAGGACGACAGTGCAGCAGAATAAGAAAAACTGGGAGACAATACTTCCGTTTGGCCTCATGATGGTATGCATCACCATCGTCTGATCTCCAGAAT
>NW_025212713.1:18946-24346 GCF_004010195.1 Chiloscyllium plagiosum | reverse complement strand
GCAACTAAATTATTTTCATCCGCGATGAGTTGTGCTGTTAACTCATTAATCTTATTACGAATTCAGATAAAGTACCGAATGGTATTATTCATACCCTCATGATTTCCAACATATCTCATAATATTTCCTGAGTTATCCATCCCTTTTTACTTCTTTCATAGTCTGAATTGTACTTGAACCCTCTTGCACATATGCAAATCGGCTGCTTATCTTTTTTTTACTGTCATACTTACTGTCGTTTTCCCTTGCTCTCGCCCCTCCCCGTAGTCCCTATTTTAAAGTACGCGTGAGCACTGTATTTATACTTCCGTGTGAATGCAGGTTCCAGAACGGTTCAGATGTAGACTGTCCCATTAGTACAGATTTCCCCTGGTTCCAAAACTGATGCCAATGCCTATGAAATGGAATTCTTGACATTTGACACCAGGACATGATATGCGGATTGTTTGTAATATCGAACATGTTTTATCTATTTGACTGTATTTGTGTCATCAGCTTAGAATTCTCCTTTTTTTGCACAAACATAACTCGGATTAATTCCCACTAGGAGCACTGTGGTCAGAAGTAATCAGCACACCTTGGGAAGCATATATTGAACTTGGGCAAAGTACGATGTGCTCTTCTGTGTATGTCAACAACACCCAACGAACTGTTCAAATCATTAATTCCATTAGTTGGTGCATACCCTTGTCAACCTGAACATTGCAAAGGCACACCTGAATCATTTTTTTTTAACGCGAGAAGCATCCAAAACCTTGGGAAGGAATGTAGCATAACTTAACGACACTATTTCTTGGTCTTCATGACTGATGTTATTCAGAAGATTACAGAAAGTATGTCCTGCTTTGTGGAGAACTTCGAAAGCTGTGGTGTCATCTGTTCGAAATCATTAATCAAACAAAATATTTAAAGAGATGGCATATCCACACATTGGGGACTCGAGAACTGAGGGCATGATCTGTGAGTTATGAGGAGACTGTTCAGGCGAAATGTTCGGAAGAGCTGCTACACGCAAGAGGTGCAATATGTTTGGAACACTCTGGCACAAATGGCAGAGGTTGCTGCATCAATTAGTCATTTCAAATCTGTGCGAATGATCTTTGTATCACGCTAAGTTTTAAGGGGTATGAGCTGTAGAAATTTGCCTATAAACTATTAATTTTGGCCAAAATGCTGCCGAAATGTTTTATGTATAGGAACTTAGAGTCATAGAGATGTACAGCATGAAAACAGACCCTTCCGTCTAACCCGTCCATGCAGAAAAGCTAGCCTTAGCCAATCTTGTTCCACCTGCCAGCAACTGGCCCATATCCCTCAAAGCCCCTCCTATTGATAAAAAAACATCCAAATGCCTCTTAAATGTTTCAATTCTGCCAGCCTCCACCACTTCATCTGGCAGCTCATTCCATAGAAGTACTACATTCTGTGTGAAATCGTCGCCCATTAGGTCTCTTCTATATCTTGCCCCTCTCTCCCTAAACCTACGCTCTCTCTGGACTACCCAACGCCGTGGGAAAATAATAAGCTTATTTATCCTATCCATGCCGCTTATAATTTTGTGAACCTGAAGAAGGTCACCCGTCAGCCTCTGATGCTCCAGAGAAAACATCCCGAGCCAATTCAGCTTCGCCCATTAGCTCAACTCCTCCAACACTGGCAAAATCCTTGTAAATCTTCTCTGAAGCCTTCGAAGTTTCACAATATTATTCCGATAGTAAGGAGACCAAAACTGCAAGATTCCAACAGTTGGCTAACCAATTTCCTATACAGCCCCAACATGACATCCTAACTCCTGTATTCAAAACTCTGACCATGAAACGAAAGCATACCAAACGATTTCTTCACAATCCTATCTACCTCCGACTACACTGTCAAGGAGCTATAAAAAAAGTAGAGGGCCCAGCATCGTTCCTTGTGGCTCTCCGCTGGTCACAGGCCTCCAGTCCCGATAAACTACTCTCCACCACCACCATCTATCTTCCTCCTTCAAGCCAGTTCTGTATCCAAATGGCTAGTTCTCGCTGCATTCCGTCAGATCTAACCTTGCTAATCAGTCTCCCATGAGGGACCTTGTCGAACGCCTCACTGAAATCCATATAGATCACGTCTACCACTCTACCCTCATTATTCTTCTTTGTGACGTCTACAAAAAAAGCTCAAGCAAGTTTGTGAGACATGATTTCCTACACACAAAGCCATGTTGACTCTCCCTCAGCAGTCCTTACCTTGCCAAATACATGTCCATCCTGTCCCTTAGGATTCCCTCCAACAACTTGTCCACTACCAACTTCAGGTTCACTTATCTATATTTCCCTGGCTTGTCCTTACCACCCTTCTTAAAGAGTGGCAACAGGTTAGCAAACCTCCAGTCTTCCAGCACCTGACTTGTGACTATCGCTTATACAAACATCTCAGCAATGGCCCAGCAATCACTGATCCAACATGCCACAGAGTTCTCGGGTACACCTGATCAGGTCCTGGGGAATTATCCACCTATATGCGTTTCAAGACATCCAGCACTTCTTCCTCTGTAATCTCGACATTTTGCACGGTGTCACTATCTATTTCCCTACAGTCTATATCTTCCATACCCTTTTCCACAGTAAACACTGATGCAAAATATTCGTTTAGTATCTCCCCCATTTTCTGCGGTTCCACACAGAATCCGCCTTGCTGATCTTTGAAAGGCCCTATTTTCTCCCCAGTTACCCTTTTGTCCTTAACATATTTCTAAAAACACTTTCGATTCTCCTTATTTCTATTTGCCAAAGCTATCTCATGTCTCTTGTTGGCCGTCCTGATATCCCTCTTCAGTATACTCCTAATGCCTTTGTACTCTTCTAACGATTCACTCGTTCTAAACTGTTTTTACCTTACATATGCTTCCTTCTTTTTTTCTGAACCCAAACCTCAATTTCTCTAGTCATACACCATTCCCTATCCCTACCAGCCTTTCCTTTCACCCTAAGAGAAATATACTTTCTCTGGATTCTCGTTATCTAATTATTGAAGGCTTCCCATTTTCCAGCCGTCCCTTTACCTGCGAATGTCTGCCCCAAATCAGCTTGTCATCTCTGATGACAAGAACTTCAATTAACTTGACGATCTGAAATCTGTATGTTTAATTTCGAGACAGGAGGAGATCATTAGTGTGCAGACTGAAGGGAACGAAAGTTTGGACAAGTTGTAAGATGTCAATCACGCACAATTGCGGACTGGCAGGAGTGTTAACGAGATGGGGAGGCTGCTGAAGGACGAGGGAGAACGAAGAGAGTGGACAATGAAGTGATTAATCGAGCACAAGGACATACCAATCGAGGTTACGAGCGTTCATAGAATTTTTACATGCGCAAACTATATTCTAAATTTGGAAATGCTCGATAGAAGGGCGAGTTGATCGGAGAGGTAGTGGCTGCAGACAATATTATTAATTGTTTTGTCCAATGATTGTCTAAAAATCAACATATTTTATCCATATCTACTTTTAATCGTTGTGTCCATCAACATTTAATAACCAAATTCCTACCCAAGCTTTCCCAACAAGACAGCCGACTGCAATGTTAAAATGGAACACAATATGGAAAAATAGGATGAGATGCAATTTGATTGGAGGAACAGGGGCATAGACTATTTTCTAAATTAGGAAGAACTTCGGAGTTTTCACGCGCTGATAGACTTGTGAGTCCTGGTTCGGGATTTTCTTCAGATTGGTTTGCAATTTCTCTTGGAGGGAAGGAAGACAAATGAAATGTCAACATTCATTCTGAGCGTGCCAGAATCAAAATACGTGGATATACTGCTAATGCTGTGTAAGGCTCCAGTCCGACCAGATTTGGAATATCGTGTGTCAATTAATCTAAATCATCGTTGGGAGTCAGGGCAAAGCATGTGAACCAGGGGCAGGCGTTAATTTTGCCTTTTGATTAAACGAGTGATCAGACTGAAGGGAGAAATCAACAAATGTTTGAATTGTCCTCTGAACCTATTCTGTGTCACGACAGAGATTCCAGTGTTTGTGCAGCAACCCAGGAGCTGTAGAATAAATCCTAATTCTTGGACATACACAGGCACATAAGTAAAATAGCCCAGATTATCCATTCGTTCAAGCATTGCATTCACGGCAAACACTGCCCACAGCAGGATGAAGTTGCCTGAAATCATAAACAGAAGAACAATTGATTTTCTTCGGTTCTCCATCTCCGTGTCTCTGGGGCACTCCCCATTGTTGTGAGTCCGGAGTCTCCTGCGGGCTCTGCTGCTGACTACAATATGTCTGATGGTGAAAATGTTGAGCTGCAGAATCAGAACGAATGGGAGACAGGTTGTGAGAATGTAGTGAACAATTTCAATTCTGGCCCATAACTCTAAGTTGTCATCACTCAACTCTATACCACAAAACATAGGATGATTAGATAAACCATAATTACTGTTATACATGAAATACCAGCTAATATTATTTAAACAGCTCATTCCAGTCACTGTTCCGAGAACAATCGCCGCTGTTTTCTCATTACAATATTTAGTTTTGAACGTGTGACAACGAATGGTTACCAAGCGGTCGAAGGTGAATGTGACGGTGAACCAGACAGAGCAATCGGATGCTGCATAAAGCAGGACAGCATGAATGTTGCATACATCTATATCTTCCATGAAAGTGAAGACTTCTGGATAAACAATTGGAATATGTCTCAATATCAGGTCAAGGATGACCACCAATAAATCTGCGACTGCCATGGCCATCAGATAGAGAGTGACACATCTGGAGAGTCCACACTTCCCACGGAACAGGATCACAATCGTCACTGTATTAACTGTGGAAAAGGAAACTACGATATAACACTTAACGATTGATGAGGGGAAAAAACTGCAATATTCAATTTTCACTTCATCCATAAGTGGTGCACAGTCATGACTAAGTTTTCCATTCAGAAGGCATAATCCTCAAAGAGTACCTTCCAAATTCGCAATCTCTACTCTGACGTAGCTAATTATTGTATACATAGTTGCAGGAGAAAGTGACGGAACGTGTGGTGTTGGAAAAGTACAGCCGGTCAGGAAGCATCCGAGGAGCTGGAGAGTCGACATTTCGAGCATAACCTTTTCATCAGCAACGAGGGAATAGCCCAATGAGCTGAGAGATCAATGGAAATGGGTGGACTGGGAGAAGGTAGCGGGGAATGCGATAGTTATATGGTGATGAGGTATTGTGGTGATATGTCAGAAAGGGGGTTGAAGGGAATAGGTCGGAAGGAACATGGACAGTTTGGACAGTTCAGAGGTTGATATCGAGTCAGAATGTTGGCTCTGGAGTAAGTTGGAAAGAGGGTTGTTGGCGATTAATGAAACAAGTGAAATATACTTTGATCCCGTATGGTTGCAGGGAACAAAGGTGGATGATGC
>NW_025212713.1:12526-18846 GCF_004010195.1 Chiloscyllium plagiosum | reverse complement strand
AATATTCAATTTTCACTTCATCCATAAGTGGTGCACAGTCATGACTGTGTTTTCCATTCAGAAGGCATAATCCTCAAAGAGTACCTTCCAAATTCGCAATCTCTACTCTGACGTAGCTAATTATTGTATACATAGTTGCAGGAGAAAGTGATGGAACTTGTGGTGTTGGAGATGTACAGCCAGTCTGGAAGCATCCGAGGAGCAGGAGAGTCGACAGTTCGAGCATAAACTCTTCATCAGCAATGACGGAATAGCCCAATGGGCTGAGAGATCAATGGAAGGGGAGGGACTGCGGGGAAGGGAGCGGGGGATGGGATAGGTAGCTGGATATGAGGTATTATGGTGATATGTCAGAAAGGAGGTTGAACGGAATTGGGAGGAAGGAAGATGGACAGTTTGGACAGTTCAGAGTTTGTTGTCGAGTTAGAATGTTGGCTCTGGAAAATATTGGAAAGAGAGATGATGGCGATTAATGAAACGCGTGAAATATATCCTTTCTGGTTGCAGGGACAAAAGGTGGACGATGCGGCAGTATTCGTCCACGTGTTGAGTGGCGAGATGTTTGGTGTGGAGGAGGCCCAGGATGTGCATGGCCTCGGCGGAGTGGGAGTGGGATTTAAAGTGTTTGGCGACAGGGCAATAGGGCATTTAGTGCATGTGTCTCAGAGATGATCTCTGAAACGTTCTGCAAGTAAGCGTTCTGTCTGCTTCAGTTGGAGGAGATCACATCGACAGCAACGGACACAGTATATGATGTATGTGGAAGTCAAGTTAAATCTCTGTCGGTTGTGGAAGGATCCTTCGGGGCCTTGGACTGTGGTGAGTGTGGAGGTGTGGGAGGAGGTTTTGTACTTTGTCTGGTGGCAAGGCATGATCCTGGGAGAGGATGGTCGTTTGGTGGGGGTCTTGGACCTAACGAAGGAGTCCTGGAGTGAATGACACCTGTGGAGCACAAGTCCGGATGGGGCGAGAAACATATTTCTGGTGATGTGGTCTGTTTGAAGGTAGTCGAAATGGTCGAGGATGACGCGTTGTATTTGCTGGTTGTTGGGACTGAAGGTGAGGACCAGGGGGGGCTCTGTGCTTGCTGTGATTGGATGGGTGCGCTTCAAAGACAGATGCGCAAAAGAGGAAGAGACATACTGGAGGGAGACTTCGACAAATAGGGGGGGAAATTGCTTTGTATTGAGTCTGTCAACGGAAACGAAGACGAAGAGGTACAGGAAAGAGAAGGATGTGGGCGAGATGATCCAGTTGAATTTGTGGTCTGGGAATAAATTGTTATTAAAATTCATGAACTTTTCAAACTTCCGGTGGGAGCACGATGTGGCGTTGAGACAGAGGAAATGGCTGGAAATGGTGCCGGTGCAGCTGCGGAAAACACACTGTTCCCTGTACTTGAGGAAGAGGCATGCACATGAGAACGATGCTGTTGCCTTTGGCGACCAATGAAGCCAGCAGACAAAGCGGGCACAATGATAAATTGGCGCACTAATCTCCACATAGCTGAAAACAGGCAAAAACTCACGGACACCTTTTCCGACGGCCCACTCAATCATGAGCTCACCTGCCACTACCAACCTCTCATGTATCAGCCTCAAAACTCATAGTCCGGGGGCAACGCACTGCCCGGTTCTACCTTCGACCCAAAATTCACAAACCTGACTGCCCTGGTTGACCTAATGTCTCATCCAGCTCCATCCCCAAAGAACATACCCCAGCATACCTTGGCATCATTCTGTCCAGCTTGATCTAGGATCTCCCCATGTATGTTCGGGATGCCACCGCCTCCGTGACTTCCGTTTCTCTGGCTCACAAACTTCATGTTCAGGCATTCTTCTCTCAAGACCAAGGCCTCCAGGCCCACCATTTCGTCGTGAAACGATGACCCAAATCGCATACTTCCACTGAAACGTTTGTCTGATTGGTTGAACTGGGCCTCACCCTAAAAAAAAATTCCTTTCAATTCTCCCACTTCCTCGAGGGAAAAGGGGTAACCATGGGCAGACGCATCGGCCCCAGCAGTTCATGCCACGTTCTCTGGTACATAGAACAGTCCAACTTTCGCAGCTAAACTGACAACAATCCCCTCCATTTACTGTGCTTCATCAATGACTCGCTCGGCGCCAGCTCATGCTCCTGCGAGCAGCATGAACAGTTAATCAATTTCACCAGTACCTTGTACCCTGACCTCAAATTTAAGTGAACCGTCTCGGGCACCTTTCTCCCCTTCCTGGATCTCTCCATCTTTATTTCCGTTGACAGACACAAAACAGACATCGACGTCAAGCTCACTGCCTCCCACAGCTACCTGGACGACATCTCGTCCCATCTTGGCATTTGTAAAAACCCTATCCATTCCTTCCAATTTATCTACCGCATCTTGTCCCAGGAGGACTAATTCCACCAAAGAAATTCCCGGATGGGAAATTCTTCAATGACTGCAAATTCCATCCCGCTGGTCGACGATGTTCTCCAGTGTATCTTTTCCATTTCGCTCACCTCTGCCTTTGAACCCTACCTCTTCAATCGGATCAAGGACAGAACTCCCCGTTCCTCAACTTTCATCGCACCAATCTCCACATTCAACATAAATTATTCAGCCATGTCCGCCACCTGGGATGCATTTCATTTTCCACCACTACCTGCATTCCACAGAGATGATAACCACAAAGACTCCATTGTGAGGGCCACAGCATCCACCACCGTATCGTCCACACCTGGCACCTTTCCTTGACACCACAGGAAGAGGAAAGCATGCGCCTACACCTTCAAACTCACCGCCGTCCATGGTCCTCACTGATCCTTTCGCATTTGCACAGAGATTTAGCTTTGCTTCCACACATATTATCAGTTGTGTCCGTTGGTTTTGGTGTGGCATACTCGACATTGGGGCGACAGGAAGGTAACTTGCGGAACGTTACTGAGAACATCTCAAGGAAACATGGACGAAATAATTCCATCTCCCCGTTGCAGAACATTTTCATCCCCCCTCCCAACCGTCAAAAACATGCAAGTCCTGGACCTCCTCCACGGGCAGACTCGACGCACCTGATGCCTGGAGGAAGAATGCCTCAACTTCCGCCCATGGCACCCTCCAACCACACGGGATTGATGCAGATTTCACAAGTTTCTTCTCTTTCCATCCATCCCACTCGCCACCCTATTCCAGGGCAAACCTTCCAACTTAGCTCCGCCCTATTGAACTGTCTTAACTTTCCATTTTTCTTCCCACCAATTAGCTCCAACCTCCTTTCCGAACAATCTCCATCATCGCGCATCTCCATCTAGGAATGGCATTCTCAGTTACCTACCCCAGCATCACCCATTTATCCCTCAGGCTCCTTGAGCCACCCCCTCATTCGTGATGAACGGCTGATGCTCAAAACTTCACCTCTCCCCCACTTCGCATGCTACCAGAACACCTATGTTTTCCAGCACCACATATTACGACACGGGGTACATTCTGAGAGTGCCTGTGTCTGAGATTCTCTGAATTAATGAGTGTTTTCCATTGATTTTGTGTGTGTGTGTGTGTGTGTTTGTGTGTGATAGAGAGTTCGAAAAAAGAGAGAAAATTTCTCTGTGCATTTGGGAAAGAATCTGAAAGGTTTTATGTGAGTGATAGTGGGCGTATGCAGTTTTGCAAGAGCGAGAATCTGTGAGAGAGAGTGTGTGTGTGTCTGTTCGACTGATATGCTGTCATCTTATATTAAATACATTGAATCTACTGACGCAGAATTCTGATCCAAGTATTCACGGTCTATCAAACAAATATAGCCAACTACTGCAGAGAATTTCAGGTGATCCTTCCACAATTGCTCGTAGATAATTAGATCCATAGCCACGAGGATAAGAAGCAGAGAATCAATCGAATTCGTCTCCGGTAATGACTATGTCGGCAGTGTAATGTAGTCTGGTCTAACATAGGTTTACACTTCACCATATATACCAAGGTGAGTAAGGAGAATCAACAATCCATCTACGAGCAAACGTGGATCAGGAAACAGTTCAGGACAATAAGTGAAGAGTACAACACGGTTTAGAAATTTGATAAGGACACTTTGCACTTACGGGGGACGCTGACAGCAGCAAGTATTGGGTAGTATATCCTCTCAAAATCCTGAATTCCAGTTTTGATGTAGAAGTCCCCATTAATCCATGAAAATGCGCCGGAGGATACTTCAAGAATGTATGGATAGAAATCATTGAAATCCATGACGCATTTTCTGCCAGTGGGTGGAGGGTTATTCTGTGCAGTTAACCCAGGAATCCTTTTATGCAGAAAAAAGACAATTCCCTGAGAGACTTCACTTATTTATTGCGGAGTCGACATTAATTCATTGTCAACACCTGTGTTCCGTTAATAGGATTGTTTATACTATGTACAGTCACTGAGCAGATGACTTCAGTTATCCCTAGGAATCCAGATGTCTATTTTTGTTAAACTGAAATGACCTTGTCAATCTAAACTCAGAAAATTACAGATTGTATGAGTCACTCTTTTTAGCTGGCTGAACCGAGAGCAATAGTCTTGGCCTGTTGGAATACAGTGTAATTTAAAATAAATATTTATTTTATTTTACGCTGTGTATTGAAATGGGGAAAATGATTATTTTTAAACATTAAGGATGATTCAACGGATGCCTGCACGTTTGGCAAGTAAGTCACCTCACGCTCAGTGCTGACTTCATGCGTGAGACGTGCACCTAACTCCAGTGCCTCGAGAACCAAGTTAGGGAACAGCAGGTGGAGCTGGATGAACGTCGGGTCATTTAGAACGTGGAGGCAGTTATTGTGAGGAGTTACAGGGAGTTAGTGACTCCACAGCAACGCGATGATGGTAGATAGGTTAACGTCAGGCGTAAGGCAGTGACGATTATGCAGTGCAGGGATCTTCTGTGGTGATTCTCTGCAACAAGTATACCACTTTAGAAATTGTTGGGGGAAATACTAACCAGGGAAGTAATGGGGAAGAGGTCGCTGGTGCAGTGTCTATCTCTGCTGCTCAGTAGGGAAGGGGAAGAGGAGCAGAGCTTTCGTCATTGGTGAGTCCATCGTAAGGAAAAGATATAGGAAGATGTGTGGGAAAGAGAGTAACACACGATTGGCTTGTTGCCTCCCAGGGGTCAACGTTCGTGATGTTGCAAGGCTTATAAAGTGTGAACGCTGGGAATTCGTTTCTATTAGATCTCCCCTCATCCTTCTAAACTCTGATGAATACGATCTCAGGATCCTCAGCCGTTCATCATATGTGAGGCCTAACATTCCAGGGATCATCGTGTGAAACCCCACTGGAAATTCACCAGTTCAAGTACGCACTTCTTGAGGTATGGGGCCCAAAATTCGACATCGTATTCTAAATGCGTCCTAACCAGAGCTTTATAAGTCTCAGTAGCACATCTCTTCTGTTACATTCCAACTCACTTGAGAAAAATAACAAATGTACATAGATCCGAGAAAGTCGACACACACGTTGATGCAGTTGTTTCGAAGGCATACAGATTGTTAGCTGTTATTCGTAGAGCGATTGACTTTCAGAACCAGGACGTTTGCAGCGGTACAAAACCCTTTTGCAGCCGCACTTGGATTATTATGTATAGTTCTGGTCACTGCATTATTGGAAAGATGTAGATGCTTGGGAACGGTTTCAGAGGAGATTTCCGAGGATGCTGCCTGGGATGGAGGGAAGGTCTTACGATGGAAATCTGAGGGACCGAAAGCTGTTTTCGTTGATGAGAAGAATTGAGGGGGACTTGGTAGAGGCTTACAAGATGATCAGAGAGTTGGATGGGGTGGACAGCGAGTGTTTTTTTTGTTTCTCAGACGGTGTTGGCAAGCACGAGGGGGCATTGCTTTAAATTGAAGGTTGACAGATATTGAACAAATGTCCGAGTTAGTTTCTTTTCTCCGATAGTAGTAGGGGCGTGGAATGCACTGCCTGAAAGAGTAGTGGACTCGCCAAATTTAAGGGCATTTAAATTGTCATTGCGTTTTCATATGGACGAAACTGGAATGGTGGAGTTTGATTGGGCTTTAGATTGGTTTCACAGGTCGGCATAACATTGACGGCCGGAAGGCCTGTCCTGTTTCATGTTCAAAGTTCGACGGCACTAAAATATAAAGATGTATGGTGGAAGGTAAGGAAGAATGTCAGAAATGGAAGCAGGACGTTGATATCTTGGGAAGTGGGCCGAAAAATTGCAAGTGATATTTAAGTGTGTGGTCCTGCATTTTGTAAAGTTAAATCAAGGACTGTGTTTCATGGTGAATGGTCGGGCCTTAAGTAGCGGATTGCCACAGAGGACCTTTGGATTTCA
>NW_025212713.1:0-1826 GCF_004010195.1 Chiloscyllium plagiosum | reverse complement strand
ACCCATCTCTCTGCCATCTTTGGAGTTACTACTTCCCTGTAACTCTGATCTATGACCCCCTCTGCCTCCCGAATGATCCGAAGTTCATCCAACTCCAGCTCCAGTTCCCTAACACGGTCTTGGAGGAGCTGGAGATGGGTGCACTTCCTGCAAGTGTAATCGGCAGGGACGTCTAAGGCATTCCTCACCTCATACATGTTGCAGGAGGAACATTGCACTGCCTTCACTGTCATCCCTCTAAAGCTAACTTTTATTTAAAAAAAACTGGGTCTAAAGAATACAACAAGCAAAATTCAGCACTTACCTACTTACCACAACAGGTGTTATTATTAGGTTAGAGGAGGAGGGCGGGTGGGAGGCACTACTCGTGTAGTGCCTCGGGTTCCTCTCCTTCGCGCTTTTAAAGGGGGAAAAAACCTACCCAGGTAAGTTTACACTAACTGCTTCCGGGTCTCGGCTGCCCCTCTGGTCGTCGTCACTTCCCCCTGGTGCTCCCGCTCTTTCTGTGAAGAGAGAGTGAAAGAGAAAAAAAAAAACCGCTGCCCGCTACCGGTAAGCACTTTTAAAACCAAACGGTCTTACCTTCGCTGCTGCTCGCACTGGAAATGTTACAAAGGTGAAGGTGGACGAATTCGGATAAGAACTATGTCAGCAATATCTGTGTGCAGCTCAGCTGGACAGGAAGGTAGGAAGAAGAGTGGGCACGTAGTACTGACAGTGGGTTGTTTAATCATGGGAACAAGGTGAAGTTTCTACAGCTATAAACATATCTTCAGCATTTTATGATAACAACCTCCCTGTTGCCAGGGCCAAAGATTAGATTAGATTATTTATTAGATTCCCCACAGCGGGGAAACAGGCCCTTTGGCCCAACAAGTCTACACCGACCCTCTGAATGATAACCCACCCAGACCCATTTTCCTCTGACTAACACGCCTAACCTATGGGCAATTTAGCATGGCCAATTCACCTAATCTGCATATTTTTGGACTGTGGGAGGAAACCAGAGCACCCAGAGGAAACCCCTGCAGACACGGGGAGAATGTGCAAATCCACACAGACTGTCGACGGAGGCTGGAATTGAACCTGGGACCGTGGTGCTGTGAGGTAGCAGTGCTAACTACGAAGCCACTGTGCCGCCCCAAAATACCACAGAACAGCTGAAGAAATTGTGCTGGAGCAGATCAAAGGGCAGAGGTAGCGCTCCATGGTGGTGACAAAAATCTTGGTAGGAAGGGAGGGAGGGGCATTTGGTCAATAAACCAGGTTTCAGGCAACTAGGAATAAGGTTGAAAAGCGGGGCCTGTAACACAGTAATCTCAGAATCATTGTCAGCCCCACATGCTGATGAGAATAGAAGCAGAATAATTGAATGGATGAACATGTGGCTGGAAAACTGGAAACTGGGGGGGCGGGGGGGCAGGCAACATGTTACAGAGGGTTGGAACCAGTTCAGGAGCAGGTTGGACAGTTTGCATCTGAGCAGGCCTGGAGTGAACATCCTCACAAACAGGTTTGTGAGTGCTACTGGGGAGGGGACAATGGGATTGGAAATGTCCTGGGAATGTAAATGGGATCCTGGCTTCAATGGCAGGCTGAATTCATATTTTCTCCCTCGCGTGATCAGTTCTGGCTGATCCATTGCTAGGTCCTAAATTGCTCCCAATTGTCAGGCTTCATATTGTTGATGGGTAAAGACAAAAAAAAACTGCAGATGTTGAAATCCAAAATGGACAGGCAGGAGGCTGGAAGAACACAGCAAACCAGGTAACATCGGGAGGTGGAGAAGTAAATGTTTCCAGTGTAACCCTTCAGGACTGAGTCCT
>NW_025212712.1:25234-28154 GCF_004010195.1 Chiloscyllium plagiosum | reverse complement strand
CGGAGGCTCGGCGCCGAGGGAGCGCCGCACTGTTGGAGGCTCAGCGCCGAGTGAGTGAGCTGGTGTTTATCACTCTGTTGCAGCCTTGCCACCCTCTCGCCCTCGCTGATTTTCCAGGCAGCTTCCTTCCTGTCAGCCTGCAGCTGCTATTTTCCACTGCACGTGTCTGCGCTCACTGGGGGACTGCTATTCCTTCCTCGCTGAGCCAGATTTTCCCAAAGTTTGCATTCCTTGGCAAGACATCGCTGCCTTTGTTGGAGCCTGGCTCGGTGTCTGAGCTGAGCTGCTTGTCAACTCCTGAGTGATTTCAGGCCGTCCACAGCCTCTCTGAGACTGGGGCTTCCTTTAAAAACCCCCAACCCCCTGTTACCCCCATCTCTGCACCCAGAGTCTTGGTGTAATATTTCCAAACATTACTGAGGCGCCTTTCCCTGTACTGGGTATGATTTCCCTTTGGCAGTTTATGTTAATTTTGGAGTGTGTTATGCAGTCATAGAGCACGGATGCAGACCCTTCGGGCCAACACATCCATGCTGTCCTCAGCCTAACCTAATCTAGTCCCACCTGCCAGCACCCGGCCCATATCCCTCCAAACCCTTCCAATTCATGTCCCCATCCACATGCCGTTTAAATATTGCGGTTGTACCCAGCCTCCACTAATTCTTCGTTCCATACACGCACCACCCTCTGTGTAAAAAGGTTGTCCCTCAGGTCCACCACCACCTCTGGCAGCTTGTTCCATACCCATCGGAATTCTACCAGTATCGGGCAGAGTTTCTGGTCTGCCTGCTGTTGGTGGGAGCCTCCTGTGCTCAGGTTTCCTGCCCCCCTCCCCCTCCCTGACATCCTGAGGGGGATTCCCTTTGGGGAGAGGGTGCGGTCAGTCTGGGTGAGGGCATCCCTGGGTGGTCAAGGGCCCGTATCTGGTGTGTCCCCTGTCGCCGTGGACGCACTGAAAGGGTGGGGGAGACAGAAGCCTTGGTCATGTCGGAGGGGATCGCAAGTCCTGGCAGGCAACAGCAAGGTGGGGGGGATTAACCACCCTTCGGCCCATTGCAAACTCTGGTGTCCTCCCAGAATGCCGCCATGATTGGCCCAGGAGCCAAGTGGGTTGCCTTGGGACAGGGCAGACCTGATGGGCAGAAGGGTTAGGACGGTGGAGCTCTCTGAGTCAGTGCCTGCCCTGGAGAGGTTGGTGTTTGCCAGGAACACGGGCACGAGCGATGCCAGTAACGGCAGCATGAATGCTGACCTAGTTTTTCAAATTCCACTGCTGAACTGTTTGCTTTTCAAACACATGGTGACCCGGGAGTCACAGTCTGCACTTTTGGCTCGTACTGTCTGGGTGATCTCACCGCCCGCAGGCTGGATCCAACAATCTGCACATTTCATCTCACATTCTCCCCAACCCTCGCTGGGTCCCACCTCCCCTCCTGATAGGGCACTCCACTCACTCCCAATGGGGGGAGATTGGGGGGACTCGCTCCCACGGGGAGTGGGTGAGGGGGGAATAAGGGACTCGCTCCCACGGGGAGTGGGTGAGGGGGAGAATGGGGGACTCGCTCCCACGGGGAGTGGGTGAGGGGGAGAATGGGGGACTCGCTCCCACGGGGAGTGGGTGAGGGGGAGAATGGGGGACTCGCTCCCACGGGGAGTGGGTGAGGGGGAGAATGGGGGACTCGCTCCCACGGGGAGTGGGTGAGGGGGAGAATGGGGGACTCGCTCCCACGGGGAGTGGGTGAGGGGGTGGGGGTAAGGGGGGACACGTACCCCCGGGGTGTGGGTGAGGGGGGACTCGCTCCCACAGGGAGCAGTCACGATCAATACGAGTTTAATTGAAAGTGGTCAGCTGAAGGAGGGAAGGGTGAGGATTGAAGGAATTGGAAGGAGATGAAGAGAGACGAGTGGGAGAAGCAGAAATATCTGCGCTACTCCATATCTGAAAGATCTCCTTGTGTGGAACTTGCTGTCTGACCTGAGAGGATGTCAAAGGCAGTACATTAATGCTTTAAATCACTGTTATCTCTGACCTCTCATGGTGCTCTGATATTGTCCCTCTCTCTCTGTGCTCGGACAAATTAGTTCCCATCCCATCTGCCCCCAGAGCTCTGTCGTCATATCTCTGAACAATTTATGAAAAGTTAATTTCTTGAAAAACATACTTGCCGATCTTTCTCACTCCTCCGCCTCACCACCCCCTCAGTCAAGAGTCCAGTTCTCACATGCTTCTTCCTCAACATCATGGATAAAGGCACCAGGCTCTGATAATTTAAAACTGAGACTCCTTCAGTACCACTCCTGAAGCAGCCCATTTCTAAATCCCAAAAGACCTGGACCATATCCAGCCCTGGGCTGGCAAGTTACATTTGCGCCACACAAGTGACCATCTGCAATAAGAGACAATCTAACCATCTCCCCTCTGTATTCTATGGCAATACCATCATTGAATTCCCCCCACCCCCACCACGATCAACATCCTGGGGGTTACTGTTAACCAGGAATTCAATTGGAGCCAGCCATATAAACAGTGTCTGCAAGAGCAGGTCAGAGGCTGAGAGTTCTGTGCCAAGTAATTCCCCTCCTGACTCCCCCCCACATACAAAGCCTGTTCACCATCTACAAGGCACACATCAGGAGTGAGAGGGAATACTCCCCATGTGCCCTGGGATATGTGTAGCTCCACAAAACACTCAAAAAGCTCCACATCCGTGCAGGATGACGGGCAGCACAGTGGTTAGCACTGCTGCCTCACAGCACCAGGGACCCCGGTTCAATTCCACCCTCTGCTGTGTGGAGTTTGCACATTCTCCCCCTGTGTCTGCGTGGGTTTTCTCTGGGTGCTCCAGTTTCCTCCCACAGTCCAGGGATGTGCAGGTTAGGGTGGATTGGCCATGGGAATTTGTCCCATAGTGCCCAGGGA
>NW_025212712.1:20662-24817 GCF_004010195.1 Chiloscyllium plagiosum | reverse complement strand
GCAGGTTAGGGTGGGTTGGCCGTGGGAAATTGTCCCATAGTGCCCAGGGATGTGCAGGTTAGGGTGGATTGGCCGTATTAAATTGTCCTATAGTGCCCAGGGATGTGCAGGTTAGGGTGGATTGGCCGTATTAAATTGCCCCATAGTGCCCAGGGATGTGCAGGTTAGGGTGGGTTGGCCGTATTAAATTGCCCCATAGTGCCCAGGGATGTGCAAACTAGGTGGATTGGCCAGGTTTACAGGGTTAGAGTTGGGATCGGGGTGGGATCCTGGTTGGAGGGTCAGTGTGAACTCAATGGGCCGAATGACGTCTACCTACACTGTAGGGAATCTTTGACAAAGCAGCCTGCTTGATTGGCACCAATACTCTGTAGTTAGAGTGTGCTGTCTACAAGATACCCTGCAGAAAATCATGGGGTGGGTGGAGGAGGGTAATTAGGGCAAGGGGTGACTGAGAGGAGTAGTTACTACAATATAAAGGGGTAATGGCAACGGCACAATTAGCTTAACACGGAGATTTGGGAGAATGAGGGGGAATGTGGGGTTAAACCTGAAGCAGATAACTGTGTGGGAGCTCTGACTGAATCCGTCTGGATGGGGGTAAGAGAGAGGGCTGTTATTGATGGCCCTGGGTTGGGAGGAGAAATATCCAGACACTGAAGCCACCCAAGAGATCGGTATCTCAGGATGCCCTGGAGGGGCATTGAGCTAAACCTGTCAGGAAAACGGGCTGGCCAACATTCCCCACAAGATTCCACGCCCCTGGGATGTCACAGGACTTTAGGGAAACTGACTGCTGTCCTGGTGGAGAGAGTGCAGCAGCCAATCAGTGCACAGTAAGATCCCACTCATTGGAGTGAATTAATGACTCAGACATCCTATTTTCCTAATGATAATGGATGAGGGATAAATATTGGCCCTGACACACCAGGGAGATTACTCTCTCAAAATAAATCCTGTGCCCGCTCCCTCAGCACTGACCCTCCGACAGTGCCCACCTCCTCAGCACTGACCCTCTGACAGTGCCCACTCCCTCAGCACTGACCCTCCGACAGTGCCCGCTCCCTCAGCACTGATCCTCCGACTGTGCCCGCTCCCTCAGCACTGACCCTCCGACAGTGCCCGCTCCCTCAGTACTGACCCTCCGACAATGTCCGCTCCCTCAGCACTGACCCTCCGACAGTGTGCACTCCCTCAGCGCTGACCCTCCGACAGTGCGCACTCCCTCAGCGCTGACCCTCCGACAGTGCGGCACTCCCTCAGCGCTGACCCTCCGACAGTGCCCACTCCCTCAGCACTGACCATCTGACAGTGCGCACTCCCTCAGCGCTGACCATCTGACAGTGCGCACTCCCTCAGCACTGACCCTCCGACAGGTGGCCCTGGAACACGGGGAGTTCTGGTTTAGAGGTGTGTGTGTGTGTGCTTATTTGTGCTGGAAGCTGAGAGTGATAAGTGAGGAGGTCTCACCTAGTCAGGCAAACTGTTTCACAAGAAAGTCTCATATGAATGTTGTGTGCCAGATGTGATGATTTTCCGAAGTGACAGTTCAGAACCACTCCCGGGTAATTCCACTGACTCACCTTTTAACTCGGATTCCATCTAACACCTCCATGTGAGAGGTAATTGTTACAAGTGCCCCTCTCCTCGCTCCCCTTTCACCCACCTCCTCTCCTCCTTCCCTATCTGATCCAAATTGCAAACATCTGCAGACCAAGAACACTTGACAAAGAAATAAATGTTTTTTTTCTCCCTTTCTAAACACAATCTGTTCCAGTTTTGGCTTGTTTGCTGAATTCCTTTCCCCATATCTTGGCTGCTAATTTGAATCTTTTAACCCTATGCTGGCAGTCTGTGTATTCGGTCTCTGCGTTGCTGGGAGTAGGGCTGGGGTTCAGACTGAGGTACGTAATGCTGTGTCGGCTGAGACGTCTCTGACCAATTTTTCCTGCCAACTTCCACCCACTCCCCGTCACCCTGCATGCCTGCCGTCCCACTGCCTCTGCCATCTCTGTCAACCAGCACTTCACAAAATCTCACCCTCCCTATCTCTGTCACCTCTGTGCCCCTCCAATACCAGTGAGTTCAGCACCACCCCGATTCCCATCGCTCTGGCACTGGAGGGAGGGGAGGGCAGCTGTCTGGCTGGAGGGAGGTTGAAAATGTGTTGCTGGAAAAGCGCACCTCACCTTAACCTCCTTCCACCTATCGCATTCCCAACGCCCCTCCCCCAAGTCCCTCCTCCCTACCTTTTATCTTAGCCTGCTTGGCACACCCTCCTCATGCCCGAAGCATCGATTCTCCTGCTCCTTGGATGCTGCCTGACCTGCTGCGCTTTTCCAGCAACACATTTTTAAGCTCTGATCTCCAGCATCTGCAGTCCTCACTTTCTCCTGGCTGCAGGGAGGTGTCTGGGTTGGAGAATTCTCTGTCTTTTCTGTCTGTGTCTCCTCCTCCCCTACCTGTTGCCTCTGTCCTTGCTTGATACCCCTTGTTTCTGAACCTCCCTTCTCTAAGAGTGCCCACTCCCTCAGCACTGACCCTCTAAGAGTGCCCACTCCCTCAGCACTGACCCTCCGACAGTGCCTGCTCCCTCAGCACTGACCCTCCGACAGTGCCCACTCCCTCAGTACTGACCCGCTAAGAGTGCCCACTCCCTCAGCACTGACCCTCCGACAGTGCCCACTCCCTCAGCACTGACCCTCTAAGAGTGCCCACTCCCTCAGCACTGACCCTCCGACAGTGCCCACTCCCTCAGTACTGACCCGCTAAGAGTGCCCACTCCCTCAGCACTGACCCTCCGACAGTGCCCACTCCCTCAGCACAGACCCTCTAAGAGTGCCCACTCCCTCAGTACTAACTCTCCGACAGTGCCTGCTCCTTCAGCATTGGGATTCTTTGCCCCTAAATCTCCAGGATGTGACCCGTCCCCAAAGCTTTATCAAGTCTGCCCACGTGCAGTGCCTTGGGATGATGCACTGCACTAGGGGCGCCATATAAATGCATCTTTCACCCCCCCTCCCCCCCAAAGGCTGACCCTATCTGGGGACAGGTTTGAGTGTTGTAAGAACCGCTCCCTGGGTTGCCCTCACCAGCTCCTGCCCGGATTTGCGAGTGAGCCTGCCTGCCAGCGATGCCCGTTGTGGTCGAACTGCCTTGGGCTGGCCTTGTCTGAGGGAGGGGAGGTGGGAAAACTCCCACCGGAAACGTGGAGAACAGAACAGGAGCAGGGCCACTCGGCCCTTCGAGACTGCTGCTCCGCCATTCGATACTATCCTGGATGGTCATCGAGTTCCCCAACCCTTCAAATTCCCGATTTCGACCCCTGAGGAACTTGCTTCGATCCTCCATAAATGGGGGTAACGTTGTGGCTTGGAGTGGGCACAGAGGGAAGGGTGGCTGAAGGAGCTCTGGGCCCTTTCAGCTGGCAATGCCAGTGCAATAGACAGGGGCAGCTGTGAGGGTCCTCCTAGCGGCATGAGCTGCAGGGGTGAATCCGGGAGATGTGGCTCAGAGCCAGATTCCCATGGATCCTGACCAGCGACTGTCTCTGCCTTATCAGTTCCTGTTCCCTCTTTGATGTGGTTCCCATTTGACTGCAATGTTGCCGTATTTGGGCAAGGCATCTTTAGGAGTGCCGGCAAGGATGAGGCATCTGTGTCAGTGATTTCATTCAAGGCATTTGTCAGATTTGCGATCAGAACGCCAGCAGAGATGCAGGTGACCACACGTCAGCCCTGCACGCTACCAGCTTGCATTCCCGCCTCCTTAACCCTGTTTATCTCCGGCATCTTCAACAACAAAACTGTATTTGTTTATCTGTAATCCTTCTCATTCTTAGGATGTCATTGTACAGAGCGACAGTGCCCACTCCCTCAGCGCTGACCCTCTGACACAGCACAGACCCTCTGACAGTGCCCGCTCCCTCAACGCTGACCCTCCGACAGTGCCCACTCCCTCAGCGATGACCCTCTGACAGTGCCCACTCCCTCAGCACTGACCCTCCGACAGTGCCCACTCCCTCAGCAATGACCCTCTGACAGTGCCCACTCCCTCAGCACTGACCCTCCGACAGTGCCCACTCCCTCAGCGATGACCCTCTGACAGTGCCCACTCCCTCAGCACTGACCCTCCGACAGTGCCCACTCCCTCAGC
>NW_025212712.1:9636-15220 GCF_004010195.1 Chiloscyllium plagiosum | reverse complement strand
CTCTCCTGTGTGCTCTCTCTCTCCACCTCTTGCTCTCCTGTGTGCTCTCTCTCCCTCCGTGTCTTGCTCTCCTGTGTGCTCTCTCTCTCCCCGTGTCTTGCTCTCCTGTGTGCTCTCTCTCCTTCCCTGTCACTTGCTTTCCTGTGTGCTCTCTCTCCCTCTCTATCTCTTGCTCTCCTGTGTGCTCTCTCACTCCCACTGTGTCTTGCTCTCCTGTGTGCTCTCTCTCTCCCCCTGTCTCTTGCTCTCCTGTGTGCACTCTCTAGTTCTTACTCTCTCTGACATCTCTCCCTCTGCCCTGTGGGTACAGACTGGGGTTTGGTCCCTGACCTCCTGAACCCAGATGTGGTATAGGTCGAACTGTTCGACTGTGTGGGGCACCACAGGTTAAGTCCAACCGCTTTTCACATGCTCACTTGCCATGGCTGTTGCCCCCGATACGTACCCCATCTCCCTCCGTCCCTTGCCCCCACCACCACACCCTGCCTGAACAAGCAGCTGCATTGATGTAGCACCTCCAAAAACCACATGCTGGCTCAAAAGTGCTGCACAGCAGAGATTTTTGAATGTAGGTCACAGTCAAGGGAGCAAGGCGCAGGGCAGCCATGTTTCATGCACAGCAAGATCCCAGAGGGCTCCCTCACATCCTGCCTGTCGATTTCTGCTGCTTCCTGTACCATCTGGTTTCCGCAGATGGCGTTTTTTTGACCAGTTCCTAAGCTTTTATCTTGTCTGAAAATGGTGCAAATGTTCATGGCCCAAAGGAACAAAAATACATCCTCAGGATGAGCCAAGGGCTTTTCCAACAGCCAGTCCCAGCAGAGTCCCACCCCAGCATCCTGAATGACAGCACTATTCCCTAAATACACCTCTGTTATTCTGCTTCGGTCACCAGAAGAGGGCATCGCTGGTTGGGCCCCGCATATACTGCCCATCCCTAATTGCCCTGTGGAGAAGCTGGGTTGGGGAGGGGGCGGGGGGTGGTGCGATCTGCCTTCTAGAACCGCTGCCTTAGGGGGAAGGGGCAGTGCTTTTCAGGGAAGGAGTTTAGTTAATATAGGACTCCCAGGGACAGGGACAGCAAGGGGTTAGATACAGAGTAAAGCTCTCTCTACACTGTCCCCCATCAAACACTGCCAGGGCAGGGACAGCAAGGGGTTAGATACAGAGTAAAGCTCCCTCTACTCTGTCCCCACATCAAACACTCCCAGGGACTGGGACAGCACGGGGTTAGATACAGAGTAAAGCTCTTCTACACTATCCCCCCTATCAAACACTCCCAGGGACAGGGACAGCACGGGGTTAGATACAGAGTAAAGCTCCCTTTACACTGTCCCCCCCCATCAAACACTCCCAGGGACAGGGACAGCACGGGGTTAGATACAGAGTAAAGCTCCCTCTACACTGTACCCCCATCAAGCACTCCCAGGACATAGAAGTTTATAAAATCATGAGGAGCATGGATAGGGTAAATAGACAAGATCCTTTCCCTGGGGTAGGACAGTCCAGAATTAGAGGGCATAGGTTTCGGGTGAGAGGGGAAAGATTTAAATGGGACATGAGGGGCATCTTTTTAATGCAGAGGGTGATGCATGTGTCGAAGGGGCTGCCAGAGGAGGTGGTGGGGGCTGGTACAATTGCAACATTTAAGAGGCATTCGGATGGGTATATGAATAGGAAGGGTTTGGAGGGATATGGACCGGGTGCTGGCAGGTGGGACTAGATCGGGTTAGGATATCTGGTCGGCATGGACGGGTTGGACCGAAGGGTCTGTTGCCATGCTGTACACCTCTATGACAGGACAGCACAGAGTGAGATGTTGTGAATGCTCTCTCTCTCCCCTCCACCAGTATTTCCACGTCTCACTGTCTCGGGGTAGTTTGGCCTGACAGCCAACTCTGACGTGGGACAGGGTGTGAATTATTCACGGGCTGGTTTTACCCCATCAGTGCTGAATACTCCCCTTGGTCAGGCACTTCACGTGTTCGGAGGTGCCCCGAGCTACTGGGCGGGTGGGGGACGGGGTGGATAAGTCACAGAACAATCGCCACCTTCAGCAAGAACAAGTGAAATATAATGGGCTCCAGGGAGGATGGCTATTTTTGGGTCTGGCCCGATATGAGAGTCTGATTAATCTCACTCTAATTGCAGAACACTGCAACATTTGTGATAAATTAGGGAATTAAAGTCAGACTGTCCCTGGCTAAAATTCCTGCTCAGTCCTCCAGCGATCAAGCTCCGATTTATGACTGACTCTGCAAATACCTGTCATTAATTCTAATTGCAGGTCACATTCTGCACAGGTTTATGCCAAGCCTAATATTTTCTCGTGCGCCAACTCCTGTTTTCTTTTCTCCGCATTCCGGTAAAAAGAAAGCTCTTGCTTTTCGTAGCTTTCCTCCCCCCCCCACCTCCTCCTCCCTCTCGCTGTTTGTTTACAGATGGAGTGAAAGATTGGAAGGAGGGAGGCAGAGACGGAGGAAAAGGCACTGATGCTAGCCATCTCTCCTCCCCACCCCGTGCTGTCGCTAGCTGAGGCTTGACATTTCCTGTTCACCATCCCATCTCTGTCATCACAATCGCCAGGCACGTCCTGCTCTGCATCCATGGGGCATTTGGACCAGTCAGCAAAGTCTCCCTATTCTCCAGCTCCTCTGTGGCTGTGTCTCATCAGGGGTCATATAACATGGGAAGAGACCCTTTGCTCCAACTCGTCTGTGCTGACCAGATATCCGAAATTAATCTAGTCCCATTTGCCAGCACTTGGCCCATATCCCTCAGAACCCTTCCTATTCATATCCCCATCCAGATGCCTTTTTCAATGCTGTAATTGTACCAGCCTCCACCACTTCCTCTGGCAGCTCATTCCATCCACCCTCTGGTTGCCTGAAAACACTTAACATTTGGGTCTCAAATGATTTCTGTGGAAGAGAATTCCACAAGTTCCCACTCTCTGGGTGAAGACATTCCTCCTCATTTCAGTCATAGTCATAGAGCTATACAGCACGGAAACACACCCTTCGGTCCAACTTGTCCATGCTGACCAGACATCCTAACTTGAGCTTGTCCCATTTGCCAGCACCCGGTCCATATCCTCCAAACCCTTCCTATTCATATCCCCATCCAGATGCCTCTTAAATGTTGCAATTGTACCAGCCTCCACCACATCCTCTGGCAGCTCATTCCATACACATACCACCCTCTGCGTGAAAAGGTTGCCCCGTAGGTCCCTTTTAAATCTTTCCCCTCTCACCCTAAACCTATGCCCTCTAGTTCTGGACTCCCCTACCCAGGGGGAGAGGATCTTGCCTATTTACCCTATCCATGCCCCTCATGATTTTATAAACCTCTATAAGGTCACCCCTCAGCCTCCGACACTCCAGGGAAAACAGCCCCAGCCTGTTCAGCCTCTCCCTGTAGCTCAGATCCTCCAACCCTGGCAACATCCTTGTAAACCTGCTGTGAATCCTCTCAAGTTTCACACCGTCCTTCCTGTAGCAGGGAGACCTTCTCTCACTCAACTCCTAACCCCAGACCCAGAGATGCCCCCTTTAATTGCCGGGGCAGTGGGTCCCACCTCAACTGTTGATGGACTGAACAGAAGTGACTACCCTTTACTTTACTGCAGTTGCTCTGCTCCTTTTCAGTGCCCTGGAGCAGTGATATACAGCACTGCCTGGACAGCTCTGACCAGTTCCAAGCACCCGGTTTGACATTGACAGTTTAACTGAGAAGCTGGCAGGGCCAGTCTGCCCAGTGCCTGCTCTGTCTAACTCGGCTATTTAATCACAGACTAGTAGATTGCTGACCCTGTGTGGTGTGTGCTGAAAATGTGTTGCTGGAAAAGCGCAGCAGGTCAGGCAGCATCCAAGGAGCAGGAGAATCAGTCCTCACTTTCTGCTGTGTGGGGGTGTGTGTGTCGATCTGAAAGCACGGTTACGGTGGCGCACTGGGTTCGGTTTGCAGGTCTGATGTTGGTGAAAAGTTTGGTGGAAGATGTGCTCTCACACTCTGAGACCGGCCAAACATCTGCGACTGGGAGTTAGTGAGAGCGTGAAAGCTGATGTATTGCCTTTGCCTTGTGTGTGTCTATCCCTGAGGAAAGCAAGCTGCTGTTGTGAAGTCATATCTGACTCCACCCTTAACAAAGCAGCCTGCCTTGTCGCTGGGACATTGATCAGGGTAACGCTCATTCCTGATCAAGGGAAGGGCCCCGGCCCGAAACGTCGTTCTCCTGCTCCTCGGATGCTGCCTGACCTTTTCCAGCACTGCACTCTCAACTCTGATCTCCAGCAACTGCACACCTCACTGTCTCCAGGGTAACTTTCACCCCCCACCCCGCTCTGAGAACCAATCCCACTGAATGGTCAAGGAAGGTATCTGCTGCAGGAACGCAGGCTGTATCCAGCGTTTCCCACCCGTCCCTAGCTGCATCTGGAGAAGGTGGGGTTGAGCTGCCTCCTTGAACCACTGAAGTCAGTACGGTGTAGGGTCACCCCCCCAAGGCCCTTCGGGAGGGCACTCCAGGATTTTGACCCAATGACACCGAAAGAACGTCCGATATATTTCCGACTCAGGGCGGTGGGGGGCTTGGAGTGGAACTTCGAGGAAACCCCTTGGGATTTTGACTCATTTGAGGGAAGTAGTGAAAGAGAGGGAGGCAGGGAGAGACAAGAGACGGCGAGAGAGGGAGACAGAAAGAGAGGGGGAAAGGGAGAGAGGCAGAGATGGGGAGAGAGAGAGTGGAAGAGAGAGTGGGAGAGAGAGGGGGGAAGTAGAGACAGAGAGAGAGGGTGACAGAGAGAAAGAGGGAGGCAGGAAGATGGAGAGGAAGAGGGAGATAGGGAGTCAGAGAGAAAAAAAGAGGGAGACAGAGAGAGAAAGCTAACACGCTGAATGTTTTCAATAAGGATTTAGATTTAGTTGTTAATGATAAAGGGGATCAAAGGGCCTGGGAGAGATTGCAGGGGAACTGGGGACTGAATTGCAATCTTACAGGACATTCATATCAAACTGGCAGCTTTGTCCACACAGCAACGTGTTTTGTGGGGTGGGTCGGGGGGGATGGTGAGCACCTTGTTGCTGTCCTTGTGAACTTGGGTCCTGTGGTTGGCTGAGAAGGATCCCCTTCTCCCTCAACCAACATGTCCGGAGGGAGACCCACATACCTGGGCGGGGAGCCAATACTGCTGTGTGTGAGACACCCTCCCCAGCCTCTCCCCTAAACCCCACCAGCTGGGATCCCTCTGCCCGCTCTCAGACAGAGCTCCGAGGCACTGCCTGCCAGTCTATGAAGTAGGCCGTTGGACCCATCTGGAAAATGCTGGCTGGGATTTTCATTTGCCTTTGCTGAGACACGGAGACTGAGCTGATCTCACTGTGATCCAGGGTCGCTTGGCAATTAGGAATCAAACTTAGCCGAGGGACAGAGGGTAGAGGGTGATGGGTTATAGAGATAGGGAGGGGGTGTAGGGGGCTGGAGGGGGGGACAGAGATAGGGAGGGGGTGTAGGAGGCTGGAGGGGGTGACAGAGATAGGGAGGGGGTGTAGGAGGCTGGAGGGGGTGACTAAGTTAGGTGTTGTG
>NW_025212712.1:2245-7380 GCF_004010195.1 Chiloscyllium plagiosum | reverse complement strand
GGGACAGGAGGCCATTCAGCCCCTCTCCTCCAGCCTGTTACACAGGGACAGGAGGCCATTCAGCCCCTCTCCTCCAGCCTGTTACACAGGGACAGGAGGCCATTCAGCCCCTCTCCTCCAGCCTGTTACACAGGGACAGGAGGCCATTCAGCCCCTCTCCTCCAGCCTGTTACACAGGGACAGGAGGCCATTCAGCCCCTCTCCTCCAGCCTGTTACACAGGGACAGGAGGCCATTCAGCCCCTCTCCTCCAGCCTGTTACACAGGGACAGGAGGCCATTCAGCCCCTCTCCTCCAGCCTGTTACACAGGAACAGGAGGCCATTCAGCCCCCCTCCTCCAGCCTGTTACACAGGGACAGGAGGCCATTCAGCCCCTCTCCTCCAGCCTGTTACACAGGAACAGGAGGCCATTCAGCACATCTGCTCCAGCCTGTTACACAGGAACAGGAGGCCATTCAGCCCCCTCTCCTCCAGCCTGTTACACAGGGACAGGAGGCCATTCAGCCCCTTCTCCTCCAGCCTGTTGCACCGGAACTGGAGGCCATTCAGCCCCATTGTGCCTGCTATCCCATTCGGTTGTGTCCTTCCTGACCTGCCCTTTCATTCTATCTTCTGGTTTAGTTTCCTTATCCCTTTCCTCCAACGCTTGGGGTGGGGGGAGGAGGGAGACTCCTGCTCCCCTCGATGTGAAGAATTGCTTTCCTGATAATTGCACCCTGGCAGCTCGAGATTTAAGAATCTACCCCTTGTTCTTTATTCCCCATCTCCTCCTCCTACTCCTCAGCCCCAGCCCCAGCCCCAACCCATTTGAACTCCTACACCATTTCAAACACCTCGAGGTGATCAACCTTGCCAGCCCTGTGCCAAATACCACTCCCTCTGCCGGAGAAGCACTGCCCACAGCTGGCCATGCTGTCCACAGGGCTAGCTAGCAAAATCAGGCAGAGAGACCTGCTGGAAGTGTTGGGCATTGAACGCAACTTCCGCAGTCGAATAGCCCAGGTGACGGAATGCAGGAGGTGATTTGGGAGAGGGACCGGGGGAGTGGTCCCGGGTGGGTGCCCAACCCTGAGACAAGAGACGGCGAGAAACTGGAAAACAGACGTTGCTGGAAAAGCTCGGCAGGTCTGACAGCACCTGCGGGAGAGAAATCGGTTATTGTCTCGGGGTCTGGTGACCCATCCTCAGAGGCTGAGAGGCTGCATCCGAGCATGCCAACACACCCCAGCTCGCCCCCCGCCCACCACCCCCTGTCCTCCCGTAATCCCTTTCCATGCCCCCCTGCCCCACCATTGAAAGTGGTCAGTTTCCCATTGGTGCCCGCCCAGACACAGCTGTTGGAACGTGTTGGGAACAGTTTTCTTTGGCTGGACTGTGATTATCTCCACGGTTGAATAGCCCTGTCAGATTCGGTGAGCGTCTCCTCCGGCACCCGCAGACAATGGTAAACCAGTCGATGTAAATCTCTCCCTGTGTGGTCCCTGTCTGATCCTATATGGATGCCTCCTGGTGCCTCTCTGACTCTCTCTGTGTTTCATTTTAACCCTCAAACTTTGCACGTTCCTTAACGCAGCTGTTCCGAGCCGTTATTACACATCAAGGGCTGGAACCCTGGCTCAGAGGTAGGGACACTACCACCACACCACACTGGGCCTTACTCACAAGCTTGCCGTTCCTCTCTCCCTCTCTCTCTTCCCCCTCAGCCTCCATCACTACTTGCCAACTGCCCACTTCTCCATGTCTGATTTTGTCTCACAGTGAGATGATGCACTTTGGGAGGGAGAGAGGCGAAGGCAATTTTCGAAACCGGGAAAAGGCTACAGAAATCTGAAGCACAAAGAGACTTGAGCATACGATTCTCTTAAGACGAACATGCAGGTTCAGTTGATGCTCAGGAAGACAAATGCAAGAAGGTTAGAATACAAGATCAGGGATGTACTGCTGAGATTCTGGTCAGACTGCACTTGGAATACAGTGAGTAGTTTTGGGCCCCGTATCCAAGGAAGGATGTGCTGGCCTTGGAGGAACTCCAGAGGAGATTCACAAGAATGATCCTGGGGATGATGGGCTTGTCATAATGGGAAGCGGTTGAGGACTCTGGGTCTGGAGTTTTAGAAGGGATGGAGGTGGGGTTGGGGGTTGGGGGGGTGATCTGATTAGATACTGGGAGGTGTGGACGGGGAGAAGATGTTCCCGTCAGTAGGAGAGGCGAGAACCCGAGGGCACAACCTCAGAGTGAAGGGACTGAGATGAGGAGGAACTTCTTCAGCCAGAGGCTGGGGAATCTGTGGACCTCAATGCCACAGAAGCCAAGTCATTGAGTGTCTTTAAGCCAGCGATGGATGGGGAAGGGGATCAAAGGTTATGGGGAGAATGGGGTTGAGAAACATATCAGCCATGATCGAATGTCAGAGCTGACTCGATGGGCCAAATGGCCTAATTTTGTTTCTGTATCTTATGGTTTACTGGCTTCTCTCTCTCTGTCTTGTCCTCCATCTGATGCCAATCTCTTCCTTTGCCACTCCCCAAGCGTTCACCTTGTCTTCCTCACCTCTCCCTCGATCCCTCCTTGCTCCTCTGCCTTTGCCCTGCTGTGTGTAACCCTCCTGCCTAGCTGGCCTGGTATCACAGCTTTATTTGACACAAGGAAAGGAAGTCCTGGGACTGGGAGTGTGCCAGAGTCCCTTGGGGCGAGTTCGAATCTCACCAGAGCAGCCAATGGTATTTAAATTTTACCGATAAAAGTCTGGATTTAGCCTCATAGCTTGTTCTCAGAACCCCTCGGGGCTTCATTGACCGGAAGGAAGCTCATTACCAAGTCTGGGCCTTCACGTGACTCCAGACCCCACAGCGAAACTCAGGAAACAGGAGCCAGAGTAGGCCATTCAGCCTCACCTCAATCCCACCCCGTCTCCTTCTGGACATTCAACTGCCCACTCAGTCAGGTGGTCTGACAGAGGGTCAGTTCGAGACAGGGTGAACAAATGGCCTCGGAAGAAATAAGGATTCTGTTGGGGGAGTTACTGATCCCAACCCCACCCAATGACCCCCCCTCCCCAAGAAAATCTCGTCAGGGCAGTTTTCAGGGTTGGAGTGCCATGAACCCCATAGCTCAGGGTCTGGAGTCATGTGTAGGCCCACACTGGGTCAGGCTGACAGATTTCCCTCCATCCTCACCTCCCACCCACCTCGAGTGAACCAGATGGGGGTTTCCTGAAAACCGTTTTCCCGACAATCTGGTCGCCATACGACTTTTCTCTTTTTACTCTGTTAAAATATCCCCAGATTTGTTTAATTATCGGATTTTAAACTAACTCCCACAGCTGCTGCAGTGAGGAAGGGGGGGGGGGTTTGCCACAAGATACTCAGAAGCATCCCTTAGGTAGTTACGGAGTGAATTCTTACCTGCTTCCTGCGCCTGTCTCTCGTTGGCGGGTGTCACCTCACAGAGGTTATAAAATCATGGCGATAGGCTGAATTTCTCCCCAGAGTAGGGGAGTCCAGAACTTAACGGTGGGAGGGGAAAGGGATCTAAGGGGCAATCTTTTCACGCAGGGGATGGCATGCGTATGAATGAGCCGCCAGAGGAAATGGCGGAGGCTGGTACGATTACAACATTTAAAAGGCATCTGGATGGGTACTTGGATAGGAAGGGTTTAGAGGGATATGGGCCAAGTGCTGGCAAATGGGCCTAGCAAATGGAGAGGTGATGCCCTAGTGGTATTATCGCTGAACTGTTAATCCAGAGAATGTTCTGGGACCTGGGTTTGAATCCTGCCACGGCAGATGGTGGAATTTGAGTTCAGTAAATATCTGGAATGAAGAGTCTCCTCATGACCAGGAATCCAGTGGTGATTGTCAGGAAAAACCCATTAATGTCCTTTAGGAAAGGAAACTGCTATCCTTACCTGACCTGGCTTCCACGTGACTCCTGACCGACAGCAACGTAGTTGACTCTTAACTGTCCCCTGGGCAATTAGGAACGGGCAGTAAATACTGCCTAGCCAGCAACACCTTCATCCTGTGAATGGCAAAAGGAAAGTGGGACTAGGTTAGTTTTGGATATCTAGGTTGGTTGGGTCCGTTTCTGTGTTATCCAGCTCGATGACGGGCTCCAGGTCAGGCTAATGTCCTATCGTTTCAGGGTGATAGTGGATGCACAGTATGATCCACATTGGCCCTGTCCTATTGAGGGTCTCTGAGACCAACCCAAAACAAAGCCTGGTCCCTGTGACCTCAGTGTTTGAGGGGTTTCCGGCACTCCACACACTCCCGAGGACACAGAGGGAACGCCTTCAGAAGGTCCCGAAGTCGGTTAGAAAGCCCCCCCCCCCCGGGGCCGAGCATGAGTTGCTCCATCTGGGCTGGGTTGCGCGGGAAGGGTCAGGGTAAAGGTGGGAGTGGATCGCCACGCTGAGTGAGACGCAGACACGTTCCCCCCCTCCTCTCCGTTCCACACCCCTTCCCCATCTCGATCAACCTGCCCCAGCCACAGTACAGGAGGCCCTTCGGCCTGTCGATTCTATCTGTCTCACCCGTCTGGGATTAGCCTTCTCCCTCTGTGTGGCCGGTGGGTTTGGAGAGTGGCGGCAGTGAGTGGGTGGTTTGGGGGTGGGGAGAGTGTCTAGGAGTGTGGCCTGCTCCTCACAGAGCTCTCTCATCTCCATGCGTAACCAGTCAGACGTGGCACTGCCCTTACCCCAATGCACCCATCACCCACTCCCTCCAAGGGGAGGGGGGTGGTCACCAGAGTGTTTTGATGCTGGTTGGTTTGTGGTGGTCTCTCCATGTTCATAAACACCCCCCTGTTTGCAGTCTCCCCAATGATGATGTGCTCTGCTCACTCTCCATCAAAACTGCCTCAAAGGCAGAATCCATCCCCACCCCGCAGTTTACACCAGAGAGCAGGAGGAACACTGGGCTATAGGTATCTAACCCTGTGCTGTCCCTGTCCCTGGGAGTGTTCGATGCAGTAGACAGTGTAGACGGAGCTTTACTCTGTATCTAACCCCGTGCTGTCCCTGTCCTGGGAGTGTTTGATGGGGGGACAGTGTAGAGGGAGCTTTACTCTGTATCTAACCCCGTGCTGTCCCTGTCCCTGGGAGGGTTTGATGGCGGGACAGTGTAGACGGAGC
>NW_025212712.1:0-1948 GCF_004010195.1 Chiloscyllium plagiosum | reverse complement strand
GAGCTTTACTCTGTATCTAACCCCGTGCTGTCCCTGTCCTGGGAGTGTGTGATGGCGGGACAGTGTAGAGAGAGCTTTACTCTGTATCTAACCCCATGCTGTCCCTGTCCTGGGAGTGTGATGGCGGGACAGTGTAGAGAGAGCTTTACTCTGTATCTAACCCCGTGCTGTCCCTGTCCTGGGAGTGTTCGATGCGGCAGACAGTGTTGAGGGAGCTTTACTCTGCATCTAACCCCGTGCTGTCCCTGTCTTGGGAGGTTCGATGCGGCAGACAGTGTAGAGGGAGCTTTACGCTGTACCTACCTCAGTACTGCCCTGCCCTGGGAGTGTTTGAAGTGGGGACAGTAATGTGTGTTAAATATTTGACACGTATTTGGAGTATGATCCAAAACTCCTCAGTAACCCCCTGCTGGGGCCTCAAATATTTCAGTGCAGTGCTGAGATTAAATTGTATTTCGACACATTTCCTACGCCGCTCCCTCGCTGAATTGATGTTTGGAAGAACATCTGGCAGGGCCGTGTTCTCATTATTTTTGCTGCTTTTTTTTGAAGGGTTGCCATTTATGCCGTTGCTAAGCTGCAGTTTCCTCATGAGCACCGGGTACAGTGAGTGTCAAGACTGAGGTCATAGGCCAGTGCGGTCAACTTGCTAGTTCCCATCAGAGCAGCGACATTTAACCCTCTGACAACTGTTGGACTGTGAGCACCCTGGCTCCACCCCAGAGTCTTTAGCCAGCAATCCAGGCTGTTGCTCCCTGGCCCAGTGCGATATCGGGGCGGAGAGGGGGGAAAAGAGAAGGAGGGACAAGATCCCAAGACCCCATCCCCGATTTCTGGGGAGATCACAGATTTGGGGGGGGGTTCACGTGCCCCCCCAACCACTGTGTGTGTGTACTGCTGTTGGAAAGGTTCCCCCCAGCAGTTCAAGACATACAACAGTGACACTGTTCCCCCCATCAAACACTCCCAGGGACAGGGACAGCACGGGGTTAGATACAGAGTAAAGCTCCCTCTACACTGTCCCCCCATCAAACACACCCAGGGTCAGGGACAGCATGGGGTTAGATACAGAGTAAAGCTCCCTCTACACTGTCCCCCATCACACACTCCCAGGGTCAGGGATAGCATGGGGTTACATACAGAGTAAAGCTCTCTCTACACTGTGCCCCCATCAAACACTCTCAGGGTCAGGGACAGCATGGGGTTAGATACAGAGTAAAGCTCCCTCTACACTGTCCCCAATCAAACACTCTCAGGGACAGGGACAGCATGGGGTTAGATACAGAGTAAAGCTTCCTCTACACTGTCCCCCCCCATCAAACACTCCCCATCCACTCTGTCAAATCCCCTCGAGATCTGGGATTGATTGGTTTGTGGGATCTCCTTGCAGGATGACGGTGGGGGGATCCAATCCACGCAATGGGTGCGTGGATTCTGCACTTTTCTGGTATTCCACTCATAAAGCCTGATAAGGAGCGCCGCGGGGAAGGGTTAGTGAAAACTCGTTTGTGGGATCTTGCTGTGCACTAAACCCAAACCTCTCGTTCTGCCCTTCTCTTTTCCGTTCTGTCCAACCCTCTGCGCCTCCTCGTTTTTCCTGCTCTCCCTCTCTCCCTGCCAGTTATCCCACGATGAGCACAGGAGGGTGAGGAAACCCCAACAAGACTGTGGTTCCCTAAGCAACGGGGGACTACGAGGGAGATGGTACACCAGCTGATTGCAGATCACATTTGATCCCTGCCAACAACAACCCCCATTTGTATCTCACCTGCAGGGCGGCACAGTGATTAGCACTGCTGCCTCACAGCGCCAGGGATCCGGGGTCGAATTCAGCCTCAGGCGACTGTCTGTGTGGCGTTTGCACGTTCTCCCTGTGTCGGCGTGGGTTTCCTCTGGGTGCTCTGGTTTCCTTCCACAGTCCAAAGATGTGCAGGTTAGGGTGGATTGA
>NW_025212711.1:23750-28141 GCF_004010195.1 Chiloscyllium plagiosum | reverse complement strand
ACATTTGGAGTGACTCAGAGAGTGGAAAAAAAAACCGAATGGGAAGTAGACCAGTAAAGAATGAGTAAAACAGATTTAATCGCCTGAATGAAGCATTCCATTTACCAAATCGTTAAAGAGTTTGGGTGCAGCATGTCTTCAGATTCCCTTTAATCGATCTGCAGTTTTTGGATCATTTCCAAATGTTCTCTCTCCAATATTGTACTGTTGGAATGGTTTGAACAGCAGAAATATCATTTCTTTGCACTGCTGTATTCAGTGAAATGAGTCGCATGTATATTTCTGCTTTTGATTGATGCATATAAAATGAAGTTAATTCCACCATCGGACAGCAATCTGTATGATTTCTGTTTTGTGAAGAAATATGAACGAGCTGGAGAAGTAATGGCAGTGCCCATGGTGGGGGTTATCCAACATTGCAGTTGGAAGATGGGGTGGGTTGGGGTTCACAAGAACTATTCAGGAGGGAAAGGGAGAGACACGTGGTGGACATTGTACACCAAGGTAGTGAGGGGAATGACATGCGGCCTGGAGGGAATTCTGGCTCCTTTGTCAAAGGCAGGGGCTAAATAGAAAAGGACACAAATGATTGACTCACAGGAAGTAAGGATCAGGCTAGGCTGACTGTGAAACAGGCAACAGACACTGTTAGGAGGATGAACAATACAACGTCACTGTGAACCTGTTGCCAGTCAAGATATAGTTACTGGGCCAAACATCAACGAAGCCTGGAGGACCGTCACCTCAGTGAACGATGCTCTTTGGTCTGCCTGAAACTTGTTGTTCTTCCAGAGCGAGGAGTTGACCCTGACTGAGTGTTGCAGACTGACACATCACAAGATCCAGGGCTACGTACTGAGGGATGGACTAGAACTTGGGGCAGCTGCTTCCACGATGCAGTGGGGAAGACCACTATCTCACGTCTTCCTGCTGAAGGGAAATGGCGGTTCGCTCAGTAATCAGACTCTCCCTGTTATTCCCATAGGTATAATTATGTGCGTGTAAGAGAGCGTTTTTGGTTTTTGGTTCAAGTCATTTTCAATGTTTTGTTTGTTGACTTGAACAGATAATTCTTTATTGTAATATCCTTTATTGTCACATGACATGCAACTGTAAAGGGCCAAACTGCATTTGTGACTATATGCATACAGAAACATATTTCTGATGAATTAAATATAATTTTGAAATTTAAAGAAATGCCATGCTCAGTGTTAGACTGTTCACAATCGCCATGTAGTAACTGGGTGGTGTGCAGATGAGGCCAGACTCCCAATGAGACGATTTACAGTCACCATATTGTAACTGGGTTGTGCATTTATCAGGGTAGTTTCACTGAAAGACTGTTTCACAGTATTATACTGACTGTGTAAATGAGGCCACACTCAGTGTGAGACTGTCTACAGGCACTGTATAGGGACACAAAGGTGTGTAAATGAGGTCACACCCAGTGTGAGACTGTTTCCAGACACTGTGCAGATACTGGGAGGTGTGCAGTTCAGGTCAGAATCACCGTGAGATTCTTTAAAGTCAGCGTATAGATACTGGGACGTGTGTAGATCAGGACAGATTCACTGTGAGACTCTTTACAGTCATTATGCAGTTGCTGGGAACTGTGCATATCAGGCCAGACTCTTTCCAGTCAGTGTTTAGTTACTGGGAGCTGTGCAGGTCAGCGCAGAATTACTGTGAGACTCATTACACTCAGTGAATAGTTACTGGGAGTTGTGGAGATCACGCGAGCCTCAGTGTGAGACAAAAACAAAAATTGCTGGAAAACCTCAGCTAGTCTGGCAGCGCCTGTGAAGAAAAACATGAGTTAACATTTCACGTCCGCTGACCCTTCAACTCTACACCTCACTGTGGGAACAGTGCTCATATTTATTGGAGTTTTTGTACATGAGGCCAGTTTGCAGTGACTGTATGGTTACTGGGAGGTGTGTAGATGACGACAGGCTCTCTATGAGGCTTTTTGTAGTGACTGTATGGTTACTGGGAGGTATATAGTTGAGGACAAAAGGATAACCACAGAGAGAATAGGCCCCCTCAAAGATCAGCAAAGGGGCCTTTGTGTGGAGCCACAGAAAATGGAGGAGATACTAAATTAATATTTTACCTCAGTATTTATTGTGTAAAAGGAAATGGAAGATGGAGACTGTAGGGAAATAAATGGTGACATTTGCAGAATGTCCATATTAAACAGGAGGAAGTGCTGTCTATAAATGGGTAAACGTGGATAAATCTCCAGGACCTGATCAGGTGTACCTTAGAACTCGGTGGGAAGCAAGGGAAGTGATTGCTGGCCTCTTGCTGAGATATTTGTATCATCGATAGCCACAGGTGAGGTGCCGGAAGACTGGAGGTTGGCTAACATTGTGCCACTGTTTAAGAAGAGTGGTAAGGACAAGCCAGACGTTGGTGTTGAGCAAGATGTGGGGATGAAGCCTGAGGGACACGATGTACATATATTTGGAAAGGCAAGGACTGCTTAGAGATAATCAGCATTGCCTTTTGTGTGGGAAATCATGCCTCACAAGTTGGATTGAGTTTGTTGAGGAAGTAACAAAGAGGATTGATGAGGGCAGAGCGATGGATGTGATCTATGTGGACTTCAGTTCGGCGTTCGACAAGGTTCCACATGGGAGATTGATTAGCAAGGTTAGATCTCATAGAATACAGGGAGAACGAGCCATTTGGATACAGAACTGGCTCAAAAGTAGAAGACAGAGGGTGGTGGTGGAGGGTTGTTTTTCAGACTCGAGACCTGCGACCAGTGGAGTGCCACAAGGATCAGTGCTGGTTCATCTACTTTTTGTCATTTGAAGAAGGTGTTTGGTATGCAAACTCTTATTGATCAGAGTGTTGAGTACAGGGGTTGGGAGGTCATGTTGCGGCTGTACAGGACATTGGTTGGGCCACTGTTGGAATATTGCGTGCAATTCTGGTCTCCTTTCTATCGGGTAGATGTTGTGTAACTTGAAAGGGTTCAAAAAAGATTTCCAAGGATGTTACCAGGGTTGGAGGATTTGAGCTCTCGGGAGAGGCTGAAAAGGCTGGGGCTGTTTTCCTTGGGGCGTCGGAGGGTGAGGGATGACCTTATATAGGTTTACAAAATTATAAGGGGCATGGATAGGTTAAATAGGCAAAGTCTTTTTCCCTGGGGTCGGGGAGTCCAGAACAAGAAGGCATAGGTTAAGGGTGAGAGGAGAAAGATAAAAAAGAGACCTAAGTGGCAACCTTTTCACACAGAGGGTGGTACGTGCCTCGAATGGGCTTCCAGAGGAAGTGGTAAAGGCTGATACAATTCCTAAGAAGGGCCTGTGCCCGAAACGTCGAATCTCCTGTTCCCTGGATGCTGCCTGAACTGCTGTGCTGTTCCAGCAATAAAGTTTCAACTTTGATCTCCAGCATCTGCAGACCTCACTTTCTCCTGATACAATTGCAACATTTAAGAGGCATTTGGATGGTGATATGAATAGAAATGGTTTGTAGTCATGTAGGCCGGGTGTTGGCAGGTGGGACTAGATTACGTTGGAATATCTGGTCGGCATGTACGGGTTGGATCAAAGGGTCTTTTTCAATGCTGTACATCTCTATGACTTATGACAGTCTCTCTATGAGACTGTTTGCTGTGACTACATGGTTACTGGGAGTTGGGAGCAGAGTCAGTGTGAGATTGTTTGGTGTCATCACGTGGTTGCTAGATGGTCTGTAGATCAGGTCAGATTCACTGTGAGACTGTTTACAATCGCGGTATATTAACTGGCGGGTGTGTCGATGAGGCCACGGTCACTGACAGACCGTTTACATTAACTATACAGTTACTGCGAATGTGTAGTTGAGGCCAGACTCACTGTGAGACTGCTTACAGTGATATCATACTTTCTGGGAGGTGTGTCAATGAGGACACGCTCAGTGTCAGACTGTTGATGGCTCCCTTGTGGGGATGAGTCCAGCACATTCTGTGTTTTCACTGGAGAGTTGCAGAATAGCAGGTGCCCTGATTGAACATCCGAGGATTCTGTGAGGATGAGAAAGGGGTGATGCTGAGAGGCTGTGTCCCCAGTGGGAGAAACAAGAACCAGGGGGCACACCTTCAGAGTAAAGAGTCTCCCATCAAAGAACAGGAAGAGTGAAAATGCATAGAATATTCTAGCGCAGTTCAGGCCCGATATACCTCGATGTTGCACTGACCTGTGAAAATGGTCCGGAGCCCATCTATCCGACACTATTGTATTTTCATCCATCTGTTTATCCAAAGACCAGTTAAATGCCCTTAAAATTGGCAAGTCTACTACTGTTGCAGGCAGTGCACTCCACGCCCATGCTACTCCCTGAGCAAAGAAACTACCTCTGGCATCTGTCCTACATCTATCATCCCTCAGTTTAGAGCT
>NW_025212711.1:18933-22286 GCF_004010195.1 Chiloscyllium plagiosum | reverse complement strand
CTCAAAGAACTCAATAAGATTTGTGAGGCATGACCTACCCTTCACAATATTATGTTGAATATCCCTAAACAATGTATTTCTCTGTCAATTATTATAAATCCTGTCTCTTCTCCAAAATTTTACACACAAACGAAGTAAGGCTCAAAGACCTTGAATTACCAGGGTTGTCTCAACTCTCCATCTTGAACACGGGAGCAACATTAGCCATTCTGCAGTCTTCTGTCACTATTCCTGCAGACGGTGACGACATAAAGGTCAAAGCCATGGACTCGGCAGTCTCCTCCCAGGCTTCCCAGAGAATCCTCGGATAAATCACAGCCGGCCAAGACTTATCCATTTTCACACACTCCAGAATTGCAAACGCATTCCCCTTGTGAACCTCAATCCTGTCTAGTCTCGCCTCAGTATTCTCCTCGACACCATTGTCTTTTTCCAGTGTGATTACTGACAAAAAAAAATTCATTTAGCGCTTCCCTTATCTCCTCGGACTTCACGCACAACTTCCCACTACTATGCCCCGAATCTTTCTCTCGTCATTCTTTCATTCCTGATAAACCTGTAGAAAGCCTTAAGGTTTTCTTTGATCCTCGCTGCCAACGACTTCTCTTGTTCCTTCCTGGCTCTACTTAGCTCTTCAGTTCATTCCTGGCTAATCTCTCACTCTGAAGTGCCCCAACTGAGCCATCACGTCTCATCCTACCATAAGCCTTCTCCTTCCTCTTGAAAAGAGATTGAACTTCTCTTTAAATCCACGGATCCCTCACTCAACTACTTCCTCCCTGTCTTACAGGTGCATACTTATCAAAGGCACGCAATAGCTGTAACTTGAATAAGCTACACATTTCAATTGTGGCCATCCTCTACAGGTTCCTTTCCCATCCTATGCATCCTACCTGTTGCCTAATTACATCATCATTGCCTTTTACCCAGCAATTTCTCTTGCCCTGCGTTATATACCTATCCCTTTCCATTGCTAAACCAAACATAGACAAATTGTGGTCACTATCAACAGAGTGCTCACCTACCGCCAAATCTAACACCTGGTCTGGTTCATTACCTAGTACCAAAGCCAATATGGCTTTGCCCCTTGTTGGTTTCTCCATATACTGTAGCAGGAAACCATCCTGCATGCATTGGACAAAAACTGACCCATCTAATGTACGAACTATTGTATTTCCAGTCAATATTTGGAGAGTTAAAGTCACCCATAAAAACTACCCGATTACTCTTGCTCCTGTCCAGAATCATCTTTGCTGTCCTTTCCTCTACATTTCTGGAACTATTTGGAGAGCTATAGAAAACTCCCAACAGGGTGACCTCTCCTTTCCTGTTTCGAACCTCAGCCCATACTACCCCAATTCCTTCCCATGCAGGATTGTGGGGCTGTGGAATTCTCTTCCCAAGAGAGCAGGGGAGAATGGGTCACTGAAGGTATTCCCAGCTAAGTGTCTTAGGGGCCATCAGGAAGGTGAAGTTAATGCTGCAATGAAGTGTCCAAAATGATCTTTTTGAAAATTATAGATAATAAAATTCTGACCTGTGTTGGGATGGACATTGCCCTAAAGGAGCATGTGAATAACTAGGGACCACGACAGGGCTGGAGTCTTGCCTGGAGGGAAACCATGTGACTTGTTCTCAATCTCGGTCTCCTTCAGCAAGAAGAGAGGGTTTTTTTGGAACTTCCAACCCACGGAAGGACAGATGGGTTACTTTGCGCAGCCTTTGGTATGAGGCAACACAGGAAGATTCAGACCGTATGTTTCCAGAGAGTTTGACCTTTCTCCCTCAGAGGAGAGACTCTCAGCAGCTCACGTACAGCGAGCAGGCTGGGATTCAGGGAAGTAAGCGGTTCCGTAGAAAAGCAGAATGATCAGTTCTGCTCATTTTCGAGGTGGGAGTTTAATTATTTATCTTTTATTTTTAATAAGTGTGTATTATCTTGACTTCTCTTCATGCCCCTGAACAATCTCCCAGTCTGTATTATCTTCGGCACGTTTCTTTTGCCGCACCTACACTGCTGGTTTACATAAAGGAGGTATTTTCCAGAAACTCCCTCTTGTCTCTCCCCGTGCATAGACAGAATGATATTACAACGCAGGAGCTGGTGTGGAATGCACTTCCTGACAGTGTGTGGTGGGATAACCAGCTGCAGGTTCACAGAGGGCTGGGGAATAATTGTTTTCCATTGTGTCTCTTTAACCAGTCGCTTTAGCAGATCCAAACTCAGCTGCTTCACCAGGAAAGACACCGAGGTCTCCATCTCAGTTCCTGCACATCGACAAAACCGTTTGTGAAATATCCAACATTCTCCAATCGAGAGGCTGCCACATTGCATCTGAGGATTGGAGGATGGACAGGTGAGCCGTAGTCCCAGCTTTCCAGAGAAATCCCTTGGGATTTCCAGAGCAATGTCTGAGCTACTCAGTTATTAACTGGACATAGGCAGTGCCCAGAAGTTTAACTTCTCCAATCTTTGGAGCTGCACCATGGGTGGTTTTCGTTCAATTCATCACATTCAAATGATAACCGTGACTTTTAGAATAACCTTTCCCTGTCTGATATGAATACTCTGTGACACAGCCCGTTGAGAGCATTTACAAATTGCATGCTCCTCATATTTACAAAATTTTCTTTATCATTGCTCGAAAAGGGATTTATTGAGAACCTAATTGTTTGGATGCAGAGGAATTGTGAGCTGTGGTGCATTAATGTTTCCCCCAGTGTTGTTTTATGGTCCCATTTTCTATGCCACCCTCCTTCATCTACTCCCCTTCCTTTTAATTTGTCGAACGCCTGTTAGATTTTGAACATTTCTGCGGCCTGTGGAATCACGCAGGACTGTGCTTGAAATTATTGAGTGTTTGCCAGATTAAGAAAAACTGAGCTCAGATTAGGTCACCATTTTCTAAGCCATTTCTTCAATGCTTATTTTCACAGATGTCTATGGTGTGGATGCACGTCATTTGGTCCATCCCAGTTGACACTGACCCTCCGAAAAGGATCCAACCCAGACCCATTCCCCCCAGCATTTGCCGATAATCCTGATTTCCCGTCGTTAATCCACTCGCCTTCACATCTCTGGACACGATGGGCAATTTAGCAAGGCCGATTCACCTAAGCTGCACATCTTTGGATTGTGGGAGGAAACCGGAGGACCCAGAGGAAACCCACACAAACACGGGGAGAACGTGCGAACTCCACACAGTCACCTGAGGATGGAATCGAACCCGGGTCCCGAACACTGAGGCAGCAGGTGCTGACCACTGAGACACTGTGCCACGCTGAACAGGAGCAGAATCTAGTTTCCAACTCCAGGGAGAGGTGAGAGGTTAAAGTGTCTCAGAGTTCTCGAC
>NW_025212711.1:7488-16239 GCF_004010195.1 Chiloscyllium plagiosum | reverse complement strand
CTCCACTCCTGGCACCTTGCCATGTCGTAGCAAGAGGTGTAAAACCTGCGCCCACATCTCCACTCTCACCTCACATCCAAGACACCAAAAGATCTTTTCACATTGGCACAGATTTTCCTGCACATCAAAACACCTCACCTACTGTGTCAGTTGCTCTCAATTTGGTCTCCTCTCTATCTTGGAGACAGGATGCCAACTCGTGGGACGTTTCACGGAACATCTTTGGGACAATTGCGCCACACAACCCCACCGCCATGTCGCCGAACATTTCAGTTCCCCCTCCCATTCTGCCAAGGACATGCAAGTTCTGGGCCTCCTCCACCGCCAAATCTAAGCCACCCAAGAACTGGAGGAAGAACACCTCAGCTTTGCGCCTTGGGACCTTCCAGCCACTCAGCATCAACAGTGACTTCAGTCGTTTCCAAATCTCTCCTCGCCCACTCCTAATCCTAGATCAATCTTTCCAACTCGTCACCGCCCACTTGACATGGTCATACCTGTTCATCTTCCTTCCCACCTATCCGCTGCACCATCGCCACTCACCGATCAGAATTACCTCCAACCTGCACACACCTGTCAACTTCATCCCAGATCCAACCTCTATTTATCTCTCAAGTCCCTTCCATCTCCACATTCCTTTTGCCAGAAATATCGACTCTGCTATTTCCCGGATGTTTCCTGACCTGCTGTGCTTTTCCAGTGCTGCATTACATATGGAAGTGGTCCGAGAAGTATTGGATGGATTTGTGGTCATCTTTCAAGACTGTCCATTCTCAAACAGTTCCCATGGATTGGCGGACAGCTATGGCATCCTATTGCTTTAGGAACTGAAGCAAGGAGTGAACAGAATGAAAAACCGGGTAGTCTGACATCAGAAGTGGGAAAAACACAGGACTCGATCATAGAAGATATAACAGCAGAACAACTGGAACACAGTGCGAGAACTGGACACTGTCAGCATGGGTTTACAAAAGGGAAATCATGCTTGACAGGACTACTGCAATACCCTGGGATTTCTCACATTGAGCTGGTCAGGGGGCGAGTGGATGTGGTTTACTTGGATTTTCAGAAGGCTAATGAGGACCATGTCAGAGTTTAGAAAGGAAAATTAAAGCAGATGAAATTGGGGTAATGTACTGACACGGAGGGAGAACTGGTTGTCAGCCAGGAAACAAAGTGTAGGAATGAACGGGTATTTTTCTGAATGGCAGCCAGTGGGTATCAGTGCTTGGGCCCCAGCTATTCACAATATATGTTTACGATTTAAGAGAAAGGAATTAGATGTAAAAACCTCCAAATTGGCAGGTGCCACAATGCGGAGTGGGAGGGTGAGCTATGAGGAACGGACAGAGATGCTTCAGTCTGACTGGGACAAGTTGTGTGAGTGGGTAAATGCATGGCAGGTGATGTAGAGAGGAGGTAAATATCAGTTTGTCCCCTTTGGGGGGAAGAACAAGCAAGTGGATTATTCACAGAATGGTGAGAGATTGAGAAATGGTGAGGCACAAAAAGACCCGGGTGTCCTCGTGCACCTGTCAGGGAAAGTAAGTATGAAGGAGCAGCAGGGACTGAAGACGTGGTTAAATGTATGTCCCCTTTGCGAAGGCAGTTTATTGACTGAATGATGCTCGACTGGGAACGGGAGGGTGTTTCAGTCAGCGCTGACTCTCCTTGTACAGCATTCGGTGAATGTCACAGGCAGGGGCAGCGGGCGGTGAAGAAGGCAAACGGTATGTTCGCTGGCATAGCGAGAGGATTCAGGTACAGGAGCAGGGAGGGCTTGCTGTTGTTGTACAGGGCATTGGTGAGACCCCCCTGTGGAGTATTATGTGCAGTGTTGTTTTCCTTTATCTGGGAAAGGATGCTCTGGCTACTGTGGGAGCACAACGGTTTACCAGATTGATGCCATCGGATGGCACGGATGGTTATGAAGAGAGATTATATTGGTTAGGACGATATTCACTGCTGTTGTGAAGAATGAAGCTGGATCTCATAACCTGCAAATTTCCAACCGGACTAGACAGTGTAAACACAGGACGGATGTTCCTGATGACCAGACAGCCCAGAAGCAGAGATCACAATCGAAGGGTACAGGGTCCTGGATTAATTAGGATTGAGGTGAGGAGAAATCTCTTCACCCAGTGAGCACTGAGCCTGTGATATTCACTGACACAGAAAATAGATGAGGCCATAGCACTGAAAGCTTTCAGAACAGAGACAGATACAATTCTTGGGGCGAAAGGTATGTTGCAAAAGTGGAACAGGGGACGAAGTTGGATGATCAGCCATGATCACATGAAATGGCTGAGCAGGCATTGTTGGGTTGAATGGCCAACGCCTGCTTCTATTTCCTTTCATCGTCGTGGGCTGCCACATATGTCCAATGAGCCAAAATGATTTAATGTTAGATTTCTCATGATTTGAGTTTGAAATAAATTTAGGAAAATCACAGACTGACTGTCGGATACACTCTGCAAATCTGGCTGCATCTGTGCAGAGAAAACCAGTGAATATTTCATTCGTTGGCAACTCTTTAAGCCTGGGGTTGGGTGTGGCTTTTTAAACAATATTCATGCTGTAAAACCCTTGGAGAATCAAGGCACTTTTGTCATACTTGTTCTCACTTGTATCAGCACAGGTAGGGAGGATGATGCAGATGAAAATGGTTGTGCATATTGCATGTCCGTAATCTTAGCTCCAGGACAACTCTGCAGGAGCAGATTCATTGTCAGTATTTTTAATCAACATATCCAGAGATGTTATTATGCACCCCTGTAGCATGTGGGGCTTGAACACAAATCTTCTAGACCAGAGTTGGAGACACTACCACTGTACCACAAGAGCTCAAGTTTCCAACGGTAGTTCCTAGGCATAAACATTTCCAGCTAATTCGTCGATGACCTTCCTTTCATGATAAGGCCAGAAGTGTGGATGTTCAATGATGATGACACAATATTCAGCGCAATTCACAACTTCTCAGATACTGAAGCAGACCATGTTAAATTTAGCAAGATCTGGACAATATCCAAACTCATACTGAATCGTGGCAAGTAACATTTGTGCACACAGATGACAGGCTATACCCATTTCCAGTCAGATACAATCTAACCACTTTTTTATTTATTTGCCATGTTTTGATCTCTCCACCCTGGATCCTCCATGCCTACATTCCTGATGAAGGGCGTTTGCCCGAAACATCGATTTTCCTGCTCCTCGGATGCTGCCTGACATGCTGTGGTTTTCCAGCACCACTCTGATCTCTACTCTGGTTTCGAACTCCCGGCCGTTGGTTGTTCAGCGCCGAGGAGCTTGTGAGTGCTTGTCAGAGCTACAACTCCCATCAGGCAACCCGATCCAAGCCTGTGGAAACCAAAGTAGCCGGGCCTTACTGCGCAGGCGCTGGCTACAAGGGCTGCACGGTTAATGTCGTCCACACAGTGTGTGCTGCGGAAAATGAATGGCTGAGGAATGTTGTGTGGAGAGAGAAACAGTTAGTGCCGAGAGTCTGATCTAACTCTTGGTCAGAACTGGAAGGAGATGCTCGAAAATTCTGGGCTTTGTGTTGTAGACCGAGGGAACAGATGGTGAGAGTGCCCAGAGCTGAAGAATGTGCCTTTTTGTTGTATATTTGAGGCTGTTCCTTCCCATGTTTGTCCCTGATCATTTGCAGCCAGACATTTCACTGTTTCCCTGTTTATCTCGGGTAGTGCTCCCTCTCAGACTCAATACATGGCAATCTGTTTCTGGTCCCCAGTTATTGTTTGTCACTTATGGGGATCAATTTAAAAAACTTTATCATGCCTTTGAATTTCACCTTATTCCCAATTTGCTGGAGGATCTCAGACTGTGCCATGACTCATTCAATCAGCTTCATGATGCAGATTCATGATGCAGCTTCTGAAACAGGCACATCCTCAGTCATTGCACAATGCCGTTGTTCCAACACACACTGACAAAAACATTCTACAAACTCCGCTTCAGGATCACTCTTTCAAATGCGATTGACTCGACCACATGAAGATTGAAGACCCCCACAATTATTATTTTGTGTTTTTATAAATTCCTGTAATTTCTTGCTTAATACAGTGCTGTTAGGCAGGCTAGAAACTGTTCTCCCACTTCCATTTCTGGGCACATTATCTTTCCAAATTGCTTTCATGATCTGAGGGGAAATAATTCGGCAGTCTTAATTTTGCTATCTATAGCTAACAGGTTCCTCCTCTCTGCATTCCAGTCTGCAAAACTGAGGAACCTCAAATATTCATGTCCCATCTTTAGTTCATAATAACCAAGTCTGACTGGTGATTAGATCAAAGGCATTCACTTCTTGATGTCCATATGCCTTCTTGCAGATACTATGTGCATTGAAATAAAGAACATATAAATTACATTTTAATGACTATTTCCTGTCGCAAATTAACTGAACAATGTACACTTAAATTATACTTGTCCCTTCGTGTTCCTTTCTCCTTATCTTCAACTACATTGTCAAGTTTCTTCCATGTTTCAAACTTTGTCTTTGTATTTGAAAATATTCTTTCACTTGAACCTTGCTCCTGCCTCACTTTTGTCAGTTTAAACCACTGTCCAAAATTACATTCATATGTTTGCCCGTGACACTGGTCCCCGCACAGTTCCCATGTAATCCATCAAAATGGAATACCCCACTTTTCCTGAGTAATGATGGAGGTGCTCCATGAATCAAAACCACTTGTTGCTCGGCTCAAATCGTCGACTTTCAGATTAGATTAGATTACTTTACAGTGTGGAAACAGGCCCTTCTGCCCAACAAGTCCACACCGACCCGCCGAAGCGTAACCCACCCATACCCCTACATTTACCCCTTCCCTAACACTACGGGCAATTTAGCATGGCCTGCACATCTTTGGACTGTGGGAGGAAACCGGAGCACCCGGAGGAAACCCACGCAGACACGGGGAGAATGTGCAAACTCCACACAGTCAGTCGCCTGAGGCGGGAATTGAACCCGGGTCTCTGGCGCTGCGAGGCAGCAGTGCTAACCACTGTGCCACCGTGCCGCCCACCGTGCTCCTCCGAGGCTGTCTGACCTGCTGTGCTTCTCCAGGTGCACTTCTATTGATTTTTTTTTGCACCATTGTTCGAATGTGCGATTTTCCTGCACTCTAGTGATATCGCTCAGTATCGTTGCATGTGGTATTCATCACTGTGTGGGTGTAGCTGCTACTTTCCGTTGTAACTACTCTTAGATCCTGAGCCAACAAAATTGTCCTCTCTCGAGAGAAGAGCAGAGAGATGATGTTGCACAGGCCAGGAATGGAGACGGAGGTATTGTAGATCTCCCAGAGTCTCAGTACCATTCTACATGTGTAATCATTATTATATGAATTTCCTTTCTGCGTCTGCCTATTTCTCTGTCTCCTGCAGCTACTTAGAGTTCTTGATGGAACAGAATTCCCATCTCATTTAGCATCCAGTACCACCATTGAAGACGGTAAACCAGCCAGAAAGAAGAAAGACAGTGAGATCCAAAGATGAATTGTTACACTAAATTGTTCAAGGTGTTAGGTGCATTAGTCGGAGAGGGTTGGGTTACTCTTCTGAGGCTCGGTGTGGACTTGTTAGGAGAAAGTGAGGACTGCAGATGCTGGAGATCAGAGCTGAAAAATGTGTTGCTGTAAAAGCGCAGCAGGTCAGGCAGCATCCAAGGAGCTGGAGAATCGACCTTTCGGGCATAAGCCCTTCTTCAGGAATGAGGAAGGGCTTATGCCCGAAACATCGATTCTCCTGCTCCTTGGATGCTGCATGGAATTGTTAGGTCAAAGGGCCTGTTTCCACACTGGAGGGAATCTAATTGAATCTACAGCATTCAATAAATCCTGCAGGGAAGTTCACTCATATTGGATAATGTGGGAGATGAATTAGAGAGCTCAAAGCTGTAGGCCCACAAACATATCCATCCAGCTGCCACTCAAATGTTGCAATTTTACGAGCCTCCACTGCTTCCTCTGGAAACTCATTCCATACATTTACCACCCTCTGAGTGAAACAGTAGCCCTTAGGTCTCGTTTATACCTTTCCGCTCTCACACTAAACCTATGCCCTGTAGTTCTGCACACCCCAAACAAGGGAAAATACTTTGCCTATTTATGCTATCCCTGCCCCTCATGATATTATAAAGCTCATGATATTATAAAGGTCACCCGTCAGCCTCCAACGCTCCAGGGAAAACAGCCCCAGGCTATTCAACCTCTCCCTATAGATAAAATCTTCCAACCCTGACAACATCCTTGTAAATCTTTCCGGAACCCTGTGAAGTTTCACAACATCTTTCTGATAGAAAGGAGATCGGAATCGCACACAATATTGCAGAAGTGGCCTGTAACCAATGTCCTACCCTCCAAGTTCTCTTTATTCAGCAACAGTCCCGAGGACCTTACCATTAAGTTTACAAGTCCTGCTCTGATTTGCTTTCCCAAAATGCAGCACTTCACATTTCGTTTGATTAAAATCCATTTGCCACTTCTCAGCCCTTGGCCCATCTGGTCAAGGTCTCGTTGAAATATAAGGTGACCTGCTTCGCTTTCCACGACACCTCCAATTTTATTGTCATCTCCAAAATTACTAACTGCAGCTCTTATGCTCGCATCCAAATTATTTATATAAATGATGAAAAGTAGAACATAGAACAAAGAACATAGAAAAATACAGAGCAGTCCAGGCCCTTTGCCTCTTGATGTTGCGTCGTTCCAAGCCCACCTAACCTACACTAGCTCACTATCCTCCATATGCCTATCCAATGCTCGTTTAAATGCCCATAAAGAGGGAGAGTCCACCACTGATACTGGCACAGCATTCCATGAACTCACGACTCGCTGAGTAAAGAATCTACCCCTAACATCTGTCGTATACCTACCACCCCTGAATTTAAAGCTATGCACCCTCGTAATAGTTGACTCCATACGTGGAAAAAGGGTCTCATGGTCAACCCTATCTAAACTCCTAATCATCTTGTACACCTCTATCAAGTCACCCCTAAATCTTCTTTTCTCCAATGAAAACAGCCCCAGGTGCCTCAGCCTTTCTTCATACGATCTTGCTACCATACCAGGCAACATCCTGGTAAACCTCCTCTGCACCCGTTCCAGTGCCTATACATCTTTCCTGTAGTATGGCGACCAAAACTGCACACAATACTCCAGATGCGGCCGCACCAAAGTCTTATACAACTGCAATATGACCTCAGGACTCCGGGACTCATTTCCTCTACCAATAAAAGTCAGTCCGCAATATGCCTTCTTTACCGCACTATTTACCTGGGTGGCAACTTTCAGAGATCTGTGTGCATGGACACCAGCATCCCTCTGCTCATCCACACTACCAAGTATCCGAACATTAGCCAAGTACCTCATCTTCTTGTTACTCTCACCAATGTGAAACACTTCACACATACCTACATTGAACTTAGTTTGCCACCTTTCTGCCCAGCTCTGCAGCTTATCTACATCCCGCTGTAACCTGACACATCCTTCCTCACTGTCAACAACTCCACCGACTTTCGTATTATGCGCAAACTTGCTCACCTAACCTTCTAGCCCTTTCTCCAGGTCATTTATAAAAATGACAAACAGCAATGGTCCCAAAACAGATCCTTGCGGAACACCGCTAGTAACTGCAATCCAAGATGAACCTTTACCATCAACTATTATTGGTGACCCCTCATTACATGGCGATGTCTGGTCCTGGCTGGAATTTATCTTGAACTCCACTTTCAGTGCTTTGTGGATATTGCCCCTGTTTGTCCTCAGTAAAATAGTGAATGCCATCTGGTTTCAGGACATTGCTGACCTAGCGTTTAAAGTGTCTGGAAGGAAAGCACAACCTTTCCCCAGTATAAGTAAGATTATCGCGGACATGCTTTTCAATCTGCTCCTGCAGGCCTTGTTCCTCATTCAGGGACTGATAGTGAGTCATTTTCCGATTGAAATTATTGGACAGCTGGGGAGCCTATTTCACATGTCGATGCTGTATTCTCTCTATTGCTTTGAATACAAATGGTTCAACAATGGAATTGAGATGCATCAGCGCTTGTCTAATATTGAGCGGAATTGGCCTTATTATTTTGGTTTTGGATTGCCATTGGCTATCCTCACTGCTCTGCCATCATCCTATGTCATCAGTGGCTGTTTGTTCTCCATTCTCTTTCCTCTATTTATAATAAGTGCAAACGAAGCAAAGACCCCACTGAGATCATTTCATTTCCAGCTCCACCTCTTCTCCTTTGTGATCATGCTCAGCAATAAACTCTTTCACAAGACGGTTCATATCCAATCTGCCATGACAACAACAGGGTCGTCTGAGCATCTGCCATCTCCTCATTCATCCCCTGCCAAACAACGATCTACGACGCAGCAGTAAACTTCAGTTGAGGGTATAATGCCTCTTGCCCCCTCCCTTTGCATAGGGTTCTCACAAATGATCCACAGCTCAAGAAGGCAGGACTGTTCTACTGGAGACTTTGTTAATGAGCAGCCACACTTCACGTGTTTCTGAACATGGATTCCAGACCTGCCTTTCACCTGTCCAACACCCCACCTCTCTGAATTCTTGTGCAATTCACCTACGTGTTAGCAAACTGGGAAGTAGAAGACTTGAATTTTCATCTGATTTTCAAGTGGTACACTTATGTATAAAGCGTTTTATAGAATGCATGTGAGTGAGAGAGAACTTGTTGCAAATGTTAGCTGACTTGTGCCTGAATGTTACATTTGT
>NW_025212711.1:0-7064 GCF_004010195.1 Chiloscyllium plagiosum | reverse complement strand
TCAAAGGATTCAATAAGGTTTGTGAGGCACGACTTGCCCTTCACAAAACCATGCTGACTATCCTTGATCACATTATTCCTATCCAGATGTTCATAAATCCTATCCCTTACAATTCTCTCTAAGACTTTGCCCACAACAGAAGTGAGACTCGCCGGCCTATAGTTACTAGGGTTATCCATACTCTCCTTCTTAAACAAGGGAACCACATTTGCTATCCTCCAGTCTTCTGGCACTATTCCTGCAGACAACGACGGCATAAAAATCAAGGCCAATGGCTCTGCAATCTCCTCCCTTGCTTCCCAGAGAATCCTAGGATAACTGCCATCAGGCCCAGGGGAATTACCTATTTTCACCCTTTCCAGAATTTCGAACACCTCTCCCCTACATACCGCAAAGCCATCTATTCTAATTAATTGTGTCTCAGTATTCACATCGGCAACACTGTCCTGTTCCTGAGTGAATATTGACGAAAAGTATTCATTCAGTGTCTCCCCAATCTCTTCGGCCTCCACACGCAACTTCCCACTACTATCCTTGACTGGACCTATTCCTACCCGAGTCATTCTTTTATTCCTGACATACCTATAGAAAGCCTTTTGGTTTTCCCTAATCCTACCGAGTAAGGATTGTTCATGCCCCCTCCTTGCTGCTCTTAGTTGTCTCTTCAGATCCTTCCTGGCTACCTGAGAACTCCCAATCGCCCCAATTGAACCTTCGCGCCTCATCTTTACATAGGTCGCCCTCATCCCTTTAACAAGGGATTCTAATTCCTTTTTAAAACACGGCTCCCTCACACCACCCGTTCCTCCCTGCCTGACAGGTACATACCTATCAAGGACATTCAATAGTTGCTCCTTGAACAAGCTCCACCTATCAATTGAAGCCGACTTTTCCAAGCCACGCATCCTAAGTCGTGCCTCACCGCATCATAATTTCCCTGCCTCCAGCTATAACTCTTGCGCTGCAGTGCACACTTATCCCTCTCCAACACTAAAGTAAAAGTCACCGAATTGTGGTCACTGTCCCCAAAGTGCTCACCTACCTCCAATTCTAACACCTGGCCTGGTTCGTTACCCAGAACGAAATCCAGTATGGCCTCACCGCTTGTTGGCCTGACTACATATTGTTTCAGGAAACCCTCCTGCACACATTGGAGAAACACCGACCCATCTAAAGGACTCGAGCTATAGCTTTCCCAGTCAATATCTGGAAAGTTAAGGTCCCCCATAACAATCACCCTATTACTTTCACTCTTCTCCTGAATAATCCTCGCAATCCTTTCCACTACGTCTCTCGGACTATTAGGAGTCCTGTAGAAAACTCCTAACAGGGTTACCTCAAATTTCCTATTCCTATCCTCATGCCAAACTATCTCAGATGGCGAGTCTTCATCCATCGTCCTTTCCACCGCTGTAATGCGATCTTTGACAAGCAATGCCACACCTCCCCCTTTTTTACCCACACCTCTGACCCAACTAAAACATTTAATCCCTAGAACCTGCATGCTTTTATAGGGAGAAAAAACTTACACAGGTAAGCTTGCGCTACACCAGCTGCCAGGTCCGCTCCGCACTTTCTTTTAAAAAAAATCTTTCAAAAATTTAATTTGACAAGCAATGCCACACCTCCCCCTTTTTTACCCACACCTCTGACCCAACTAAAACATTTAATCCCTAGAACCTGCATGCTTTTATAGGGAAAAAAACTTACACAGGTAAGCTTGCGCTACACCAGCTTCCAGGTCCGCTCCGCACTTCCTTTTAAAAAAAATCTTTCAAAAATTTAAACCGTTAAACAAACGTCACCGAGCCTTCAAGCAGCCACTGCCAAACAGCCCTTACCTGCTCCGCTGAGAGAGTGAGGCCTAGGCCTTGGAGCTGCGCGCTTGTTGAAAGCATACTGTCTGGATTACCCGAATCATTGGAATACAGGAATCCCAACTTTTATTGTTTGCAAATAGAAGTGTCCCATACGGATCTATTCAGTTTACTCCCGTTGAGAGAATATTCGGTCATGAAGTGAGAGGCATTTTTTAATTAATGAAAGAAAAATTGACAGGACCAAAGCAGGAGATCTCACACTTATGTTATACATGGGCGTGAGGGAGTGATTAAATTGCGTAGATGAGTTAGCTAAACGGTATCTGAAGAGGTCACAGTGTAGAATGAAGCGGGTAGCAGTTAAAAGCTCTGAGACTCGGAGTTTTTGCCAAGGGGATAACGTGTTCATGCTGTTATCAGTAATAGGAGATCCCTTCAAAACCAGGTAACTGGTCGCTATCAAGTCGAGAATAAAATGAGTCAGGTGAACGATTTAGTAAAGATTCCAGATTTTAAAAAAAGTTATTGAGCTTGTCATGAGAACATTTTGAAACCATATTATACTGGAGAGAAAGGACCGTAGAAACATGTGTTCGTTACTGCCCCGAAGCGTGAGGAATCAAATTGAGACGACAATTTGCAGCGCTTCAAAATAGATTTATAAAATGAAGATGTTCTTGAGGAGTGTGATAGGTTAGTAAGCTGTCTGTGACAGGAGCATAGAACGGAGTTGAAAGATTTGTTACTGCAGAACACGTATGTAAGAATCCCGTGGGGAGGACTAATGCCGTTGGACATGAAGTAGACGAAGGATGCATTGCTCCAATAAAATACCACCCCTATCCGGATTATACTTCAAAACCAGAAATGTCCAGAAGGAGCTGGAAGCCATGCTTGAAGAGGACATTATCGATCCACGCCAGATTAAGAGAAATTCATTAATCGACTTAGTTCCTAAGCCGGATGGGACACAACAATTCTGCGTGGATTAGCGGAAGGTCAATGCCGTTACAAATTCGGACTCATATTCAATTCCGAGTTTGCAGGACTGTATCGAGAAAGTCGGACAAGCCAGTTGTATCATCAATTTGGATTACATGCGAGGTTACTGGTACGTAGGTTTATCGGAGACTGAGAATGAAATTTCTGCATTTGTGACCCCAAACGGGTCATAACCAGATCCAAGTGAAAATATTTGGAATGAAAATCGTACCCAACTAATTCCAAAGACTCATGAGCAAACCTGCGGCTGGGTTGACATCCAGTGCTGTCTTTTTGGATAATTTCGTGATTTTGCTCTGTCCGTGTAAAATGAAATGGTGCAGTTGGCAGAGCTCTTTGAAGTACAACGATAAGTCGAACAGGTGATAATCTTAAATAAAACAGATTTCACGAAAACAGAGTTGAATTTTGTGGGACATAACATCTGTCAAAGAAGGTCGACCCCAAGGAAGGCAAAGATAAAGGCCATCGAGGAATGTTCACGATCAACCTCATAGAAAGATGTGGCACAATTGTCGAGACTCAGTGGATTCTATCGGAAGTTTGTTTCAAACCACAGCAGTGTAGTGGAACCGTCAACCGATTTGCTGAGAACAACACAAAGTTCTGATGGACTGAACCATGTCAGGTGGCATTCGACCGTTTGAAATCAATATTAACTACCAAACCATTTTTACCTGTACCAAATGGTTCAGAACCTTTTAAAGTCGCCATCGATGCTCGTGACAATGGAGGTGGAGCCTACTACGACATGAAAACGAGGACGGGATTGAACTGACAGTTGGTTGCTTTTCGAAAAAGGTCATCATCCACCAGAGAAAATACTCCACAATCGAAAAAGAACGATGGACTTTGGTACTAGCCTAATAACATGTTAATGTGTATGTCACGAACAATGTGTCAGACACGGTTGTGTACACTGACCACTATCTGCATATATTCTTCGAACGCTTTTAGATAAGAATATGATATTATTTCATCGGAGTATGATGTTGCAGACTCTTAATTTAAATCTCATTCATGCTGTGGATCATGCAATTGCAGATGCGTTATCGCAGATTTCACTGATCCAGTTTAGATGAAATCTGTCTTTATTTCTTTTATGTATATGCAGGTGGGAAGCAGATGGGCGAACTTATATTAAATTTATCGTTATGTTTAAAAAGTAGAGAACAAAATGAAGCTTTCTTTTCATTATGATGGTTCTTTTGATTCTTAAGAGGTCAGTGTTATGGATATGTTAGTAAATAATACCTTTTAAGAAAGTTAAAAGCTAACAGTGATAGAACCAAGTTCACGCAATAAGACAAAACTTAACAAACTGGAGTAGCTGAAAAAAACAAAAAAAAATCAAATTAGGCGCATCAGTTTGAAAACTATCTCTCTTCAAAGCACCTTTATCAATCAGTAAACTGTGAAGTAGAATTCCTCAGAAAATGAAAGTAACTCACAGGAAGATGCAAATAGAAGAAACAAAAGCTGCCTGGTTTTGAGATAAGACGTTTTCTTTTTAAAATCTTACAGGGAGCTTTTCAGAGTCATGTCATAGTAGGGCAAACAAAAGATAAGTTAGACTAAGGACTTGTGAATAGTTGTTCGTTAGTTATTCTCTGCTATAATTTAAGAAATAAATTTGATCATTATTATTTTAAATACATCTTGGACACTCAGAATATTTTTACAGATTACTGCACGGGATAAAGCATTTCTGCTTTGCTGCTGCTAAATTAAGCAGGAGGATTTACCCCATGTCACAGCAGTGTGTGAGAGCTTGTGTTTCTGTGAATGTATGTTGTGTGTGCGTATGCGTGTATATGTGTCTGTGTTTGTCTGTGTGTGTGAGAAAGAGAAACAGTGTACATCAGAGAGTTTGTGCGTGCGTGCATGTGTGCGCATGTGTCTGTGATAGAGTAGTCACAGTGTGCATCTGTGAATGTGTGCCTGTGTGTGTGTGTGTGTGCGTGTGTGTGCATGTGAATGTGTGAGTGCCTGTGTGTGAGTGTGTGCGTGCGTGCTCATGTGAGGGTATGTGTCTATGAGTGGGAGAGAAAGAGACTGTCTATTTCCACGCTGAAATAACCTGCTCCTGTAAGCATTGCATTTATGTGGTGAGTCTAGATGAATTTCTGATCAATTGTACTTCATTTCCGCTGCCCAGCAACCTCCTCTAATTATCTCAGACATTGTCCAACATTTTCTCTGGCGACATGAGACAAGATGAGAGATATAGTTCTGAACCATTCGTTGTAGGATCACTGAGTGCTCTCCTCACTTACTGCTTATGTTGTTTACTGTGCGGGTCATTCTGTTTTGTCGCTGAATGCAATAAAAGATTTTCCACGCCGACCCCTCATATCTCGGCCTGTCTGATAATGCTCCCGACATGATTTTCTTCATTCCGCATTGAACCACTTTGGATCCTTGAATTGATAGTTACAGTAAAGTGGAAGGTATGTCCGGCCGTGAGGTTGTAAACTGCATGAATTATAAAGAGCCCGGTTCTGCTGCTGCTGATGGCTCACTGCTCCTCATGGACACCTCGTCATTCGTTGCTCTGCCTGGTTAACATCTGTTGCATTCAGCACAAGAGATGCTCCATAACATGATGGATCGTCGACAAGGCCCATCCTCCCCACAAGAACTGGAGCACGGTTCTGCTGCTGATGATGGCTTACTGCTCCTCATGGACACCTCGTCATTCGTTGCTCTGCCTGTTTAACATCTGTTGCATTCAGCACAAGAGATGCTCCATAACATGATGGATCGTCGACAAAACGTGAAGAAGGCCCAACCTCCCCACAAGAACTGTGCAGTGAGCACTCTATCTGATCTATTAACTGGAGAGGTGTATCTGCAGCAGACGGATTGGCGACGATAAACTCAATGGTATTTTTATTGATTCCCACATTGATTCCCACATAATCTGCCGCAGATCCGACCAGCAACCATTGGATCCAACGTAAATCCAACCATAAGTCATCTTTGCTGATGACTTATCGTATGCCACATAAGCTTTTTAATTCTGCACCTAGGACCTGATCCTGAGAGAAGCTCTAAGAAAGTTGTTGGACTCGTGCAGCAAAAGCATCTTATACTTAATCTTTCATAAACTATATTAATTGTATACCAGCTCCACAACGTCAGTATTCAAGCAGGATTGTCCAACTGCATTGATCGCCCTTCTCATCCATGGTTGAGACTCGAGACGGAAAATTCTTTGTTAATGTTTTCAGAATTGCTCTAACTATTAACAGTCAAGTACCATTATGGCACGGTGGCTCAGTGGTTAGCACTGCTGCCTCAAAGCACCAGAGTGCCAGATTCAATTCCAGCCTCGAGCAACTGTCTGTGTGGAGTTTGCACATTCTCCCCGTGTCTGCGTGAGTTTCCTCCCACAGTCCAGAGATGCGCAGGTTAGTTGAATTGACCATGCTAAATTGCTTGTGATGTTGGGGGAAAGGATGAATGTCATGGAATAGGTCTGGGTGGGTTGCGCTTCGACGGGTCTGTGGACTTGTTGGGCCAAAGGGCCTGTTTCCACACTGAAAGTAATCTAAGTCATTATTGAATGTTCGACATCCTTTGATAATACCCACTTTTCAATTGTCCACTATGTACAATCAAGTTCCACCTGTTCCAATTGTGCGCAAGAACATCCCTGGACAGATTGAAAATCATTGACCGAAAGTAGCTGCTCTCAGGCTTGATTAACTCAGTCAGTTGGATGGATGGTTGATAATACAAAGTAATGCCAAGGGTGTGGATTCTCTTCCTCCACGAGCTGGGGTGAATATAAAAGACTGTCCATCTGACAATCTTCCTTTGCATGAAGCGGCGTGACTCTCCAGTGAAACTACCGCCACTCGTCTCTGTCTAACCAGAGATCGATCCCATCATTATCTAGGACTATGGTGCATCAGCTTTTCATTTCTCAACCACAATTTTCTCACAAACACCTTCCCTGAGGAACAGCTGAAGGGCAGGCCTGGAGCTGAGCTGGCTGCTCTCATTTAATCACCGACATTATTGTTTGAACATCATGTGATTTAAGGCAGTTCAGATATTTCCCTGTTTGCCATTGGCTCCAGTTTTACATTGCTCCTTGATGCCAGACTAGAGCAAATGCATCTGTAATGACAACTGCAATTGTTCTGACCACAACACTGGAATGTACCTTTGTTTTTTTGCATGTTCTCCATCTCTAAACCGAGGCTTCAATGAGGTCAGTAGCCTTGGCAGCGT
>NW_025212710.1:24156-28134 GCF_004010195.1 Chiloscyllium plagiosum | reverse complement strand
TGGTTGACCTCCAGCAGCCAAAGGCACCTTCACCTGCAGTCAGGATGAAACCAAAAAGAATTCTAATCTCATTGAGTTCAGTTTATCAATGGCTCCTTCTTGTGAATATGAGTTTATAATGTATTTTTTAACAGTTGAAATTTTCTTTACAGTAATTAAAATTTAACTGTAAATATAGGCTCAACTGATTGAGGAACATATAATCAATCCTTCAGTAAATGCAAGTGAAACAATGCTGAGTTTGGTGTAGTGCAGAGTTAACATGTGTTTATGTGACAAATAACAAGCAATGAGTTTGGGCTTCTGGCAGACTCAGAATGCTTGCCTTATCACACTACAGGAAGAGGAAAACTTATAATTCTAGAAATTGGATGCGTGGGCTGTGTTAATTAGTGCTACTGGAATTTATTAATATGGAACACTCATTCAGGGTTAGAAACGTAATAACAGGAGAGGCTTGTAGGGTTTATTAAAACACCACGTTAAATGTTCAGGATTCTGGACTGTTAATTCGAAAATAATATTTTCCAACTCAATAATTAACCATGGTCAAAATATTGCAGGAACTAAAGTTAGTTATTGATTAAACAGACATTTTTACTCCTGTTGTGATCAGTATTTTTTTCTATTTAGTCCCTTCTAACTTATTGATTCTCGATCTTCATCAAACCTTTTCCTCCCGAGAAGGACACACATCACAAAGTGGACAGAACCGATCGTTGGAAAATTAACTGGAGGAAGATTAATAAATATTTAAAATTACAGATTGAATTAACAATGTTTCAATGTAACCAGGTACAGGTGCGAAAGCGTGTGAACATTCCGAGCTCTATATTCATCGTTATTAATGTTCGGATCATGAATTAGTGCAGCCATGTCTCATAAACATGTCCTAACCTTGCTGCAAAATTAGTCAGTACCAAAATACTATATTGGTGAACATACTTTGTCTGTAGAGCATTTAATTGAAAACATTTTGTTGTTCACCCTTCATGAGAAATATCACATCTGTCAACCTCCAAATGGGCACTTCATTTTGTAAACTTGCACCAAACATATCAAACCAGCTGCGAAGATTTGCAGCTCAGGTTGAGGTTCAGGTTGTACGTTTGCTTGCTGAGCTGACAGATTTGTTTTCAGAGGTTTCATTACCATGCTAGGTCCCATCATCTGTGAACCTCTGGAGTAGTGCTGGCGTTCTGTCCCGTTTATATTTATGTGTCTTGGTCTCATGCCATACAGTTCCGAAAATGTGTTGCTGGAAAAGCGCAGCAGTTCAGGCAGCATCCAAGAAGCAGGCGAATCGACGTTTCGGGCATGAGCCCTTCTGCAGTCCTCACTTTTTCCTCGAAGATTTTAACCTACTGCGAATCCTCGTGCAAGGATGCCTTCCTTGAAGAAGCTCTAGAAGGGCTCATGCCCGAAAGGTCGATTCTCCTTCTGCTTAGATGCTGCCTGACTTGCTGCGCTTTTCCATCAACACATTTTCAGCTCTGATCTCCAGGATGTGCAGTCCTCACTTTCTCCTCCATGCCATACAGTTCCACAGGGAAAGATATTCCCTGTAAAACTTGCAATGGAGATCACGATATTGTCCTATTAATGCTCCAAACTTGATACAATGCCACATTTACAGATGCCCACAGAAAAGCAAGAAACTGTTTCCGACGTTCCTATTTGAGTAGGTACCCAAACTCAGTGTAATTCTACAATGAACCATCCTCCCAGCTGCATGATGTCACAGCAATCCGAGAATTCAGTCTGAGCTTCGTCATCCCCATTCAATATAATTCATTGCTCTGTAATAAACCTGCACTCAGAGTGATTCAACAGTATACAATATTCCAGTCAATCACTGGATAGTACAGACGGCCAGTGTGCCACAGGCAAAAGACTTTTTCCCTCAGAAGAGGAATTAACTTACCAGGTTAGTTTGGAATTGTGCACTACATAAATTAATATCACAGATACCATCCAGTACAATGCCCAGTAAGTCAAGAGTTAAATGTATCCGTCAAACACAGCACTGGAACAATGTTCCCGCCGAACAGAGAGAGTGGGATCGTCGGGAAAAGTAGAGTGAACGTCAAGAAAAGAATTAAGAATAAAAAATTCAAGACAATCCTTTGCAGAATGCTAGTGCCACAGACACTCAAGTCTTCTGAATTGTAGTAACCTCTGGCATGATGGCAGTAACATATATTCTCTCTAACCTACATTTGCTATCTTGCAACCGAACACTGCATTGACAGCATTTGCCTTCAAGGAAACTATTTTGGAATTGAAAAAAAAGGACATTATTACATCAAAGGGCTTCATCCACTGCGTTACCCCTTTGATGTTAAACATGCTGAGTCAGATGTGGCCAAGCCAGCAGTGTTGATGCAGCAGCTCTGACATTTACAATGTACTGTGGGAATGTTCAGTTCGGTGTTATTTTTACTGTAAACACTCATAAAATCCCATGTGCTAACTGGCAACAATAAGTCCCACGCTGTGAGGTAACAAGCCTCGTGCGACATCAGGGTTGACAGATGATCCATGTTCTTTCAGCAGTGGGCTGCTGATGGACTATAAATCAACTAGTGACCCTGAAATAGGATGCAAATCATCGAGTCCCTCAATGCTAAACATAGGATCAACTGTAGGTCAGAACAGCAAGTCTGACATTCACTCCTTATGGCCATATGTTCTTGATCATGTTTGGAGCCTCCAAGCAGCACAACAACATCAACAATCTTAAACCGTCCATCACTGACCTAAAACCAACTTGACTCACATCAGCGAAAAATCCTGCTGTACCACCCAATCTCCACGATTCTGAACTTCTGGACTAGTTGCAATAACAGAGGTTTCATAAAATTGATGGAGTGCCACAAGTCAGGGTGTTACACCATGGCCTCACAGTGAAACGTCTCAAATATATATGGAGCATTCACCTCTGAAATGCTAATTCCAACGAAATAATAAGTGATAAATACTTCTGCAAATTGATAGCCAAAGACCGAATAAGAATTCCAAGTATATGCCAATGGGAGCACCTTCGCATCGACCATTATTTTGGGGGGAAATCAAAGGACAACAGCAACAAAGGGCCGGCTGGGAAACGTCCTGTTGGACAAAGTTGTTTGATCCTCTGTGGGAGAGCTGTTATCACAATACTCAAGAGCCGAACGTTTATCCAATTAAACTCTGCACCACAGTACGGTGCATCATTTTCCAAATGGCACCACTCACATGTCTTTCTGATCATCAAACATTTCAACAATAAACACCATAATTGGAAACCTATGCTCAACACCTCTCCCAGTGATATTTCCTCAAAAATACTCTGCCCCACACATCCATTGACTGACAAAACACACAAAAGGTGATCGAAGCCGTCTGTCCTGACCGTGACGTATCACTCCATAACTCCCTGCTCAACCCATGATCCCATTTGAAACCAGCTGCCTGAGCAAGATCCAACAATCAAATACCTCAAGGAATGGGAAACTCGCGGTGTCACAAAGAGGTGGGTTGTTACAAAACCCATCTGACCCAAAGTAACCTTTGAACTACTGGAGAGAGACAGTGATATTTCTGAACACTTTCCAAGACGAGCTCAGCTCAACTTCATCAATGTGGCGTCAGTGCAAACTCGTTCTGCACAGCACAGAGAAACAGACAATGTTACATAGGACTGAGGAGACTTCAAATTGACAAACAACTTGCTTTGAACTCAGTAAGTGAGGACACTATCTTCTGGAAGCAGTATTTGTCTTGTTAAATGGAAATAAAATATTCCGTCATAAAGTGGAAATAATTATAGTTTAAAGCAGTGATTGATACTTCTTAAGGTATTACGAGTCTTACCTGAAACACCAACGATGCCAAGGATGGTGCAGTACACTTTATCTACCAGCAGCCATGTCAGAAGCATTTTATTGTTGGCAAAACTACTGCTCCTTTCCCGTTGCCGGCAATCTTCCAGAATTG
>NW_025212710.1:14636-23735 GCF_004010195.1 Chiloscyllium plagiosum | reverse complement strand
TTGGACTGTGGGAGGAAACCGGAGCACCCGGAGGAAACCCACGCAGACACGGGGAGAACGTGCAAACTCCACACAGTCAGTCGCCTGAGGCGGGAATTGAACCCGCGTCTCTGGCGCTGCGAGGCAGCAGTGCTAACCACTGTGCCACTGTGCCACCGTGCCGTCCTTGTTAATTAAATTTTGCTACGTATTTGGGAAATTCTATCTGTGAATGAGTGTTGTCATAAATAAACTGAAGCTGATACTCAGCACACGAAAAGCTGGAATTCATACTTGATAAAATTTTCTCAAAACAGCGGCAAAACAGAAGAAACTGAGTTAGAACCTGACTTAGAATTCAAGAATGATAGAATCACAGAGAACAGAGGAGGCCTTTTGGCCAATCGTGTTTGTCCCGCCAAAATGACACTAAACCTACCTCATTCCCCCTTTCCAGCGCTGAACTCAACGCTTTGCATGTTATAACATTTGAAGTGTTTATCCAAGTTATTTTGAAAGTTTGTGATGTTTCGCGTCTCAACTACGCTCTCTATCAGTTCATTTCAGGCTCCTACCATCATCAAGACAAAAAGTTTATTTTTCCGTATGTCCCCTCCCATACTCCTGCCTTTCAGATTAAATCTCTGTCAGCTTGTTATTGACACTTCGACTAAGGGGAGCAACTGCTTTCTGTTCAACTTGTACATGCCTCTCATGATGTTATATTCCCCTATATCTTCTCTACAGGAAAGTAACGCAAGCATACTCAGCCTTCCTCTTCACAGCTACATTTCCCCAGCCCACGCAACATTCTGGTGAACCTCCTTTGCACTGCCTCCAGTAACATCACAGCCTCGTTATGACGCAGTGACCAGAACCGCCCAAAGTACTTCAACTGTGGCCAAAACAAAGTCCTCTACAGCTACAACAGACCTCTATCCTCTTATAATCAAGCACGTGTCCCGTATGCCTTTTGAACTATAATGTTAGCCTGTCCTGCCACCTTCAGGGATCTGTTAGCTAAAGGCTCATGATCTTTCTATTCTTCCAAGCTTCCTAGTTTCCTACCATTCACTGAGTGCCTTGTAATGTCTGCCAGAGGGCATCACCCCACATGTATCGGGTTTAAATTTTATCTGATACCTATCTGCTCAGTTGGTCTTTAGCTGTGTGTCTCTGATGGTGACCCGCCAGGCCGGGGTCTGCGCTGGGACATACACACATATTATTCTTTTGCCTTTCTAAGTAAAACCTTCAGTTGCATAGATAAACACTCTGCTCATCTCTTCAAACTTCCCACTGAGCAAATACACTAACCCAGCTCGATCAAGAGCAAACTTGGATGGTCTGACAATTGTAAACAGTCAAACCAACTATTTTACATTCCCCACTTAATCTGTCGGCATTCCTAGTTTCTAGGGATCAAGTTTAAATAAATTAATATTTCAATAAATGATAAATAACAAAACCTCGTCCTTTATTTTCTAATTGGAACAGAAGGATCACATTGGGTTCTAAATCAGCCAGGGACCAAGCCATCACATTGGTTCATATTCAAATCCTTCAGAAATATTTGCATGGACTTGTGCCAACTCCTAACAGGACTAAACTTCAATTCCTAAAAATACAAAATTATAACTCAAATGTTGACCATGAAATCATTATCGATTACCATAAACCCACCTGGTTCACTAATACCCATCAGGGATAGAAACCTGATGTCCTGACGTGGCCTGGGCGACATGTGAATCCAGGCTCACAGCAATTGGCCTGGTGTTGGTTGGTCTGGTGTAAGTGTATCAGTTAATATTTGTACAATCATTAGCAGCATTCTTCACTCTACAGATATTGATGTACTCGGACAAAGTGAGGACTACAGATGCAGGAGATCAGAGTCGAAAGTGTTTTGCTGGAAAAGCACAGCAGGTCAGACAGCATCCGAGGAACAGGACAATCGACGTTTCGGCAGAGTTCCTGATGAAGATATTGATGTACTCCAGGGTACTTTGTAACATGCTCCTGGCAACTTACAGCACAGTCAGCCAGATGGCTGGTTTGGCATCTCGAGATGCGATTTTATCCTTAGGTTAAACACACCACCAATTGTATTTCTGTAAGAGAACAGCCTTATCTATGATTACATAAACCTTTATAAGATCACCCCTCAGCCTCCGACGGTCCAGAAAAAAAGCTTCTGCCTATGCAGTATTTTTCCACAGCTCAAACCCTCGAATCCCAACAACATGCCTGAATCGTTTCAAGTTTCATCACATCCTTCTTACTTAAGGGAGACCAGAATTGCATAGAATATTCCAGAAGTGGCATAATTACACTATGATTGCGTGATATGTCAAATAATATTTTGAGATACTTCCTATATTAAATTATATGATTATTGCACTCAGCTTTACCGTTAAGTGTGCCCACTGTTATTGTGTAAGAATCTGTTGCTGGAACGATTATTCGAAGTTCATACCTTACAATAAAATGTGACATAAAATGACTGTTGTGATTACTGAAAATATTGTTCCTGCCAGATTTAACAGGAACAAGTTTGTTGCAAGGTTAAATATTGATCCAAACTTATTTTTACTGTTCCGCAAGCTTATGATTTAGCAATTATTTTTCTACTCTATGTACTCCAATAAGATTGCACAACGACTTGTTTATTCCAATCTATCACGGGTCCTGACTCTTTTTATTCCTGGCGAGGTCTGTATCTCTGATTTCTTTTTCTTCTCTGTGATGCTGACTTCATGATATTGCAGAACAACAAATGCTTCTGTCTCATCAAGATTAGATACTGCTTCTGTTCTGAATATAGATGCCAATATCTTCTTTTGTATTACCCAAGATCCATTGCCTGTAAGTGCAGAATTGGTCGTTTCCTTCTTTTATGTCACACCAGGGCCTCCTGTTGCTATGAAGTTTCTGGCCAATGTTTTGCTTATATTACATTACATCATTTTACTGATGATCGCATGGAACATATAGTAACAGTTCAGCCAAACATTAACGATAACATGTAGAAGGATTACATTTGACGTTTCAAATGCAACAGTTCGTAACTGTAGACTTGGAATTAATGTAAATTCCAAAATCCTCAACTGGTGCTTTCCTTGTATACAATGGAATAATATTTCACGTAATTAATTAAACATTGACCACATGTCGGGTATAGTTATAGTTTTGATTTTCCAATCTGTCAGACCTTTAGGGGAATTACAAATTTCAGGAAAAAAACCCAGAAATTCCTGTTAAATGGTGAGGTGAGTATTTATCGATTCGCTGGTCACTTGTCTCGATATCAGTTAATGCACTTTCCAGTTGATCAGCGGGCATGACTGTGGTATCTCTGGAAACGAAATAGACCGTACTATATAAAAAACAGAGCACTGTAAAGGGGTTAGCAATTTGTACTTAAATTATTAAGTTACCTTCAGATCAAATATATTGCCTGTTTTTGAGTTTTAATATAATCCCGGAAAACAGAGTTGGGCTGAGTGTGATTAATGAAAGAAAGGAAGCAAACTAATGCGGAAAACGAGTCGCTGTATCTAACAAGGTCTATTAGAAAACAGGTTTTTAAAAAGAATAATCATAAATGTAACCAAGACTGGAATTTGTACAATATTAACAAGATATATTTCATTCTAAGCGGGAACGGGGTATTTTGACATACTACTAACTGGATAAAGAGCATCAGTTATTGAGAATGCATCTCCAGTGTTATAAGCTGATCCCAGAGCGAGTTCCACCCCCATTGAGGCCAGGTCCAGCGGATCATAAACATGGTCTGGGGGGAAAGATATGAAGACACGATGTTCGTAGCAGCAACAATGGTACAAACAATGACTGCAGATGTTGGAAACCAGATTCTAGATTAGAGTGGTACTGGAAAAGCACAGCAGGTCAGGCAGCATCCAAGGAGCAGGGAAATCGACGTTTCGGGCAAAAGCCCTTCATCAGTAATAGAGCCAACAATGACAAGCTTTATTAACTATAAACAGACAAAAGGAAGCAGTATTTATACTCTGTGTCGAGATCCAGTCTAATATATACCCTTACATGATGTATTAGAACACAAACAGAGGCACACAGATATAACACAAATAAAGATGTGACCTCGTGCAATGCCAAAGGAGGCCCAGTGGAGTTATAATTGATGTGGAGTCTTCACTCGTATCGATAGGAGATTGATCTCGTGAAGTAACAACTTGGAAGGGATTGTGGGATTGTGCTAGAGAAAACTGAAAAAAATAATATTTGTGCAGATTATCACTTCTGTCCAGGAACTGATGCAATGTAAACCAAGATAGGAATCAATGTAGGAATTTCTGATACAGGACCTAAATTAGTACAGCAGGGACATATAAGATTAGGGGATACAAGTTTGGGCAGTAATAGGAGCAATAGTCGAGCTGAATATCAGTTGTGGCATGGACAGTTGCAGCAATACTTGCCGATTGTCTATTTCACTGTACATGTCTATAAAAGTAATCAGTGACTTAAGGCTTCTTACAGCAACGTAAGATGAAGTATTGTATACAGAAAAGCAAGGGCTGATTTAGATTTACGTCGGAATATTCCAGCGCAATATTAGTCTGTCTGTGTGTCTGAGTGCCTGTGTGTGTGTGTATCTGTGTCTGTCTCTGTGTGCGTGAGAGAGAGAGTATTTGTGTGTCTCTGTGTGTTAATTTATTTAATTTGTTGCAACTGTCAGTGTTGTTCATTTCAAATCGTTAAAATTAACTGAGGTTACATTGACCACCCTTTCCCAGAAACTGTGGAAACGGCCCACCACTTCCAAGGCCTGTCACCAAAACACAAACAAAACAGTGCATGTATATTGAGCAGACATTGCAAGCGGGATATTTGCTCAATGTCCAATCCATTGTCTCCAGCGTTAGAAATGATGGCCTGTGGGAAAACGGTCGAGGCAGACTCTGCCTGTGGGGAATTATATAGGTTTTTCGTATAATTGATGCAGCCCTGGTTTGCAGGATGGACCGTTTCTAAACTGGTTTATAGAGACACCCTAACCATATTTACCTTGCTTCAACTTCTTCAATTAAAGATAGAAAGCGGTTCCTCCCTTTAAAACTACTTTTTTTCATTTGGAATATGATTATTTTGAATATTCTGAAGTCTCCCCTAAAAGGCCTGCCACCTCCCATTCTCTATTAATCTATCTCCTAGCCGATTATGCCATTCACTTCAGTTCGCTTAATTTTCAAGCCCAAACAGTGACCTTTGTTTAAGATTAAAATTCTTGTCTTAGATTCAATCATCCTTTCAAATTGAATGTACAATTGAATCATATTGTGATGGCTGCTAATTATGAGTGCCTTTACACCGAGATTGTTTCATAAATCTTTTCTCTTTAGACAGTATCAATAAGATGGTAATAACATAACCTGCTGTCTGGTTTCACCAGAACATGCAGCTCTCACTCTCGAGAGTCATCGATAACTTTTCATCCATGTTATATTGCCAACCTGATTTACTGTATACAGTCTGGACGTAGATTCATGTCAGCTATAATTATTACCATTCCACTATCACAAGCAATCAATATTTCTTCATATATATCATGTGTGGGCTGAGAGATCACCTTCTTGGGTGGCTGCTTTCACCTCATAATTCCCATGCCATCATTATTTCATTCAATCTGTCCTATGCATTGGTTTACTTTGTTACAAAAGCTGCCCACTTTCAGATACAAAGATAATATTTTATTTTCTTTGTAATTGGTGCATTCCAGTCTTCTTTCCCCCTCTCTCTATCTCTTTCTGTTTCTTCCTTCCATTTTCTAATTATTCTTAACATTGTTTTTGTATTCACGTTTTTGAACTATTGAAATTTCTTCTGCGTTCGAAGTGACCTGTTTAAGAATGACAAGTTGCACCTGAACTGGAAGGGGCCTAATACTTGCGGCGGTACTTGTAAAAGATACTTGGCAGAATGTAAGCTGGTCAGGGAAGTGGCTGGGACGCAGAGAGATAGTGAGAAAAGAAATCAGTTTGAGGCTGGTACAGTTGCCAAAAGAAGCAAGTCAGTCAAGGCAGGCAGGAGTAGAGTAGAGATCGAGGTAGGACTGATAAATTAGACTACATTTATTTCAATGCAAGCGGCCTCACAGCTAAAGCTAATGAACTCAGGGCATGTTTGATGACAAAGGATTGGGATATGAGACGTGGCTCAGGGATGGATAGGACTGGCTGCTAAATGTTCCAAGTTGTAATTGCTATAAGGAGAATAGAAAATGGGGCAGGCAAGGAGGGGAAGTTGTGCTTTTGATAAGAGATAAAATTATGGCTGCAATTGGGAAGGATATTCCCGGGAGTACTTTTCGGGAAGTTATTTAGATGGTACTGAAAAATCAGAAAGGGTTAAACAACTTATCAAGATTGATAGTCAGGAGGAAATTGAGAAGCAAATTTGTAAGGACATCTCAGTTACGTGTAAGCACACGTGGCTCAATAGTCAGCACTGCTGCCCCTTTGTGTTAGGGACCTGAGTTAAATTCCAGCCTGGGGCACCTGGCTGTGTGGAGTTTGCATTTTCTCCTCATTTATATGTGGGTTTCTGCTGGGTGCTACGGACTTCTCCCACAGTCCAAAGCTACATGGGTTCACTGGACTGGCATGCATCTCAGGTTGTGTAAATGAGGTGCATAGCAATGGGATAGTACAGAGGGATGGATGTGGGAGGGATGCTGTTCAGAGGGTCAGTGTGGATGTGTTGGGATGTATGGTCTGTATCCATACTATGGGGATTAAACCGTAGGGGGGTTTAAATTTCCAAACATAGACTGGGTTTGCCACAGTGTTAAGGTTTGGATGGAAACGAATTTGTTCAGCGTGAACAAGAGAATTTTCTCACTCAGTATATGGAAGTAGGGAAAGAGCAAATCTTGACTTTACTTGGGGCAATAAGGCAGGGCAAGTGACTGAGGTAATGGTGGGGTAGCACTTTTGAGCCAGTGATTATAATCTTATTAGTTGTAAAATAGTGATGGGAAAGTACAGGGCTGAACTAAAGGTTAAAATTCTATTTTGTAGGAAGGTGAATTTTATTGGTATTCGGCAAGAACATTCAAAAGTTGATTGGGAGTGGATATTCGTACATAAAGGGATGGCTGGAAAATGGGAAGCCTTTAAAAATATAACACCGAGAGTCCTGAGACAGTATGTTCCAGCAGGGTAAAGGGTAAAAGACTGGTAGATGTAGCGAATGTTCGATGATTAGAGAACTTGAGTTTCTGGTCAAGGAAAAGAAGGAAGCATATCCCAGATTTTGACAGCCGGGATCGAGTGAGTCCTTAGATTCACTAGAAGAGTAAAACGGCAATGGAAGTATTTGCAAGAGTGAAATTAGGAGGGAGAAAACAGGACATGAGATAGCTATGAGTAAATAGGGTTAAGGAGAAGCCAAACGGATGGATTCTACAGATATATTAAAGACAAAAAAGTGATGAAGGAGAGCATAGGACCCCTCAAAGATCAGCAAGACCGTGTATGTTTGGAACTTAGCAGATGGGTGAAATGCTAAACCAATGTTTTGTATCATTGTATACTGTGGAGAAGGATATGGATGATAGAGAATTTGGGGAAATAAACAGCGATATCTTGCAAGATATTTATACTACAGAGGAGGAGGTGCTGGACTCTTAAAAAGTATAAATGTGGATAAATCCACGTCCCTGATGAAGTGTACTCCAGAACTCTGTGGGAAGCTAACGAAGTGATCGCTGGGTCTCTTTCTCAGATATTTGTATCATCGTTAGTCACAGATGAGGCACAGGAAGACTGGAGGGTGAATAACTTGGTGCCATTATTTAGGAAAGCTGATAAGGACAAGCCAGGGAACTATAGACCAGTGAGCCTGACATCGGTGGTGAGCACGTTGTTGGAGGGGATTCTGAGGGACAGGATTTACGTGTATTTGGAAAGGCACAGGCTGATTAGGGTTAGGGATAGTCAACATGGCTTTGTGTGTGAAAAGTCGTGTCTCCCTAATTTATTTGAGTTTTTTGAACAAGTGATGAAAAACTTTAATGAAGGCGGAGTACAGTTTGTTGTCTGTATGGACCTCAGTAAGGCATTCAACAAGGTTCTGCACGGTGACTGGTTAACAAGGTTATATCACATGCAATGTAGGGAGAACTAGCCATTTGGATACAAAATTTGCTCAAAGTTGGAAGGCAGAGTGTAGTGATGGAGTGTTGCTTTTCGGACTGAAGGCCTGTGACCAGCGGTATGTTGCAAAGATTGGTGCTGTGTCCATTGCTTTTTGTCATTTACGTAAATGGTATGTATGTGAATATGGAGTATATGGTTGGTAATTTGCAGGTGACACCAAAATTGGTGGTTTCGTTGACAATGAAGAAGGTTACCTCAGAGTTCAATGGAATCTTGATCAGATGGGACAATGAGCGGCAAATGGAGTTTAGTCTACATAAATGTGAGGTGCGACATTTTGGTAGGGCAAATCAAGCCAGGATTGATATACTTAATGAAAAGCTTCAGAGGAATGTTGCCGAGTAAAGGGACCTTGGAGTGTAAGTTCATAGTTCCTTTTATTTTGAGTCCCACGTCAACAGGTTGGTGAAGGGGCCTTTCATCATGTTTGCCTTCGTCAGTCAGATCATTGAGTACAGGAGTTGAGACGTTTGTTATAGCTGTACAAGATGTTGGTAAGGTCACATTGGGAGTACTGCATGCAATTCTGGTCTCCCTATGCAGGAGAGGATATTATTAAATTAGAAAGTGTGCAGAGAAGATTTTCGAGGATGCTGCACTGACTGAAATGTTAGAGTTATAAAGAGAGGCTGGATTTCATGAGACATTTCTCCCTGGAGCATAGGAGACTGACGGGAGGACCTTTTGGAGTTCAATAAAATCATGAGAGGCATGGATTAGATAGACAGACAGCAGCGTTTCCCTATGGTAAGGGAGTCTAAATGTAGAGAGCAGAGGTTTAAGGTGAGAGGGGAGAGATGCAAAACAATCCAAAGGGGCAATTGGTTCACATAAGTGTGATGAGTGTCTGGAACAGGCTAGTAGATGTAGCATTCATCATTTTAGAAACAATTGGACAGGTACATAGTTGGGCAAT
>NW_025212710.1:0-4040 GCF_004010195.1 Chiloscyllium plagiosum | reverse complement strand
TCCCCTTCCAATTCAGGTGCAATCCGTCCTTCTTGGACAGGTCACTTCTACCCCAAAAGAGAATCCAATGATCCAAAAATGTGAATCCTTCTCCCATACACCAGCTCCTCAGTCATGCATTCATCTCCTCTATCCTCCTATACCTACCCTCAGTAGCTTCTGCACCGAGAGTAATCCAGATAGTATTATTCTCGAGGATCTCCTTTTTAAATTCCAACCTAACTCTCTATATTCTCCCTTCAGAATCACAATCTTTTGCCTTCCTATGTCATTGGTTCCAATGTGTACAATTACCTCCTGCTGGTCCCTCTCCCCCTTGAGAACATTCTGCACCCTCTGTGAGATATCCTTGATCCTGGCACCAGGGAGGTAACACACCATTCTGATTTTTCACTGCTGGCTACAGCAATGTCTGTCTGTGCCTTGGACTAGAGAGTCCCCCAACACAATTGAACTCTTGGAATCCGACGTATCCCTCATTGCATTAGAGCCAGTCTCGATACCAGAAACCTTAGCTGTTCGTGCTGCATTCCCCTGAGAATTCATCACCCCCTACATTTTCCAAAACCGCATACTCGTTTGAAATGGGGATAGCCACAGAAGACTCCTGCCTACCTCTCCTACCTTTCCTGGAGTTAACCCATCTATGTGACTGTATCTGCAACTTTTTCCCCTTCCTGTAATTGCCATCCATCACATCTCCTTGCTCTTGTAAATTCCTCATTGCTTCTAACTGTCTCTCCAAACGATCAATTTGATCTTATAGGATTCGCAATAATGGCATTTATTGCAGACAGAATCCTCAGTAACATTCAAATGCTTCCTAAACTCCAACTTCTGACAAGAAGAGCATATTATCAGTCTGCTAAAGGCCATTTTTGCCCATTCCAATCAACAGACCCAGAAAATAGCACTGGTTTATTCCTCTACAAAACGCTGCTCCATGCTAGCTTAATATTTATGGCATATATTTTTAAATTGAATCAAGAGACACATCTCAATAAAACATATAATCAAGAAAGAACCAACTCAACTCACGACTGCAGACTTTCTGTAGGCCACACACTTAAAAATATTCACTTATCTGTTTCTGTGCTATGACCTCTCCCACACAGGTTTCTCCAAAATCACTTGTGAATTTCACTGTTAATTTTCCCAGGTGCACTCTGATGTCCAGCGATACATGAATTCAAACAGCAAAGGCAGTAACTGTGCAGGTTCACTGCTGTGTCAGTTAGCAGTGTGGGTGTCTTTCTGTCTCTCCTGCACTGACCTCACCATGTGCTATCTTTGTCTGTTCCTCTCCCTTTTAAAAAATGCTGTTGTTTTGACTTTTTTTTCTCCAAAGTTCCAAAACAATGCAACAGCATATAAAACAGTAATTTGCTGCTCCTGGAATTTGAGGAAATCGCCTCTAACACCTAAAATACCTCAAAAAAGGAGCAGCTTGTTATAGCCAGAAATTTTTCCCCTCCACCAACTTGGATTACCTAGAATCATGACTGATTGATTGCAAAAACTGACAGAAGCCTAGTTTGCTGTAAATGTTGTGGCACTTTCTACTTCTGTCTTTCATATTAACAGTTAATACTTTGACTTAATGTTGGTCATCTTACCTTCATTTCCAGAAGCAGCCTTTCACTGTTGAGAAAAAGCTATTATGTGAATTGAAACAGTTTTCAGTGAGTGAAAGTCAAAAAGGGAGACAGGTGACTCAGGCGTATGAATCTGAGAGCATGTGGACAGTTAAGAGTCATGGGTTATATACGACTGAGCACATGTTGGAGAGAAAGCAGTGTTGTATAGAGGGATTGTGATATGTAGAGGGTTGAAATGGCGGAGGCATTTCTCCCATCCATTTCAGCTTGCATCAGTGCTGTGTAACTCCAACCTTGTGCGCTACGAATGTGGCATTTCCCATACGAGGGAAACAAAAATGATAGTAGTGAATTAAAGTCAGTAGATAATTTCTATACTCACTTCTGGCTAGCTGAATAAAATGGTAAATTGCCATTTAAGTTGTGGAAACAGTTTTGTATTTTCAATTAATTATGTATAGGATTAGAATTGTAGAAAATCGTCACGTTTGTGTTTTCAATTGACCTCTTGACATTGTGGTGGAACAGGTGCTATGTGAATTGACATTATAATTGTCAGTGGGTAAAGTAAATGTCAAATAAATCTGGTTCTCCAAATAAATTCTAATTTGTAATTTTCTTTCCTGATTGCAGCCTTTTGTGATTCATGACATGGAAACTCTTTGGCAGGCTGAGAAAAACCTAGTTTGGAAACAATCAGTAAATGGAATTCCAAACAAAGAGATTGCAGTTCATGTCTTCCATCGTTGCCAGTGCACAACTGTTGAAACAGTGCGAGAGCTCACTGAGTTTGCCAAGTGCATCCCTGAATTCTTAAAGCTATACCTGAATGACCAGGTGACATTATTAAAATATGGTGTACATGAAGCCATTTTTGCCATGTTGGCATCAATAATGAATAAGGATGGTCTTCTTGTGGCTAATGGAAATGGATTTGTAACTCGTGAATTCCTGAGGAGTCTACGCAAACCGTTTAGTGAAATTATGGAACCCAAGTTTGAGTTTGCAGTGAAATTCAATGCTTTGGAACTGGATGATAGTGATTTGGCTCTTTTTGTGGCTGCCATTATTTTATGTGGAGGTAAGGAACTAAACTTTTATCAATGGAAACACTAACTCTTTTTACTACAGAGAATCATGGGATAGTATGGTGCAGAAAGAGCAATACAGATATTGCCACAACCCCACACTTACACCTTTTCATTCCTGCAATTATTTGTCCTTCAAGTAACAGTCTAATTCCATTTCAAAATTGCTATTCAGACTGGTAGTAAATGCAGATTATTAGGCAGTGCATTCCAAATTCTAATCATTCATTGCACAATCAGGGAAAGTATTCTTAATATTGCCTCTGGTTGTTTTGCTAATCACCCTCCATTCTTTGATTTTTGGTTGTTGGCATATTAGCTATTAGAAAAGGTTTTTCTTTAAATATGAACAATAATAGATGGCAATAAGGTCCCTCAAACTGCTCCACCATCCACTAAGATTGTCGCTGGATTTCTACATAAGCCCCATGTTCCTACCATATCTTGCAGCCCTCGATTCCTTTGGTTCTTAAAAATTTATATCCTACATGATGAATAGCCAAGGTCTCTTTCCTAGGGTGGGAGAGTCCAAAACTAGAGGGCATAGGTTTAAGGTGAAAGGGAAAGATTTAAAAAGGACCTGAGAGGTAACTTTTCATTTGAGGGAATGAGCTGCCAGAGGAATTGATAGTGGCGAATACAATGACAACATATAAAAGGCATCTGGATTGGTATGTGAATAGGAAGGATTTAGAGCGTTATGGGCCAAATGCTGGCAAATAGGACTGGGTCAGATTGGGATATCTAGTCGGCATGGATAAGTTGGACTGAAGGGTCTGTTTTCATGCTGTATATCTCTATGACGCTGTCAGCCATGAATGTGTCCATCAACTACTTCTCAAATGTACATAGTAGTGGCAATCACATTTACTGCTAAAACCCCTTAAAACACCTAGGAAATTTTGATCATGAAGATGCCCAATCAGAGAAGAATTAGCCTTTTAAGTAGAACAGGCAGAATCTCTGAGAGGAAAAAGAACAAATTGTTGGAAAAACTCACCAGGTCAGGCAGCAACTGTGCAGAGAAAGCAGAGTTAACATATTGAGTCCAGTGACCCTTCAGAATTATTGTATTAGGTGATCATTATCTTGACTTTATCAGACAATGACACGCAATGGCATTTCCCTGTACCATTGTCCCATCATATCAATGTCATCTGACTGCTTTCCTTTTGCTGAACTATTTTTTTTCTTAATATCGTAATTTAACCCCTTATTGTATAACCTGCCTCTGTGATTATGCTGAGGATTGGTTTTTATTTCACACTACTTAGTATTTATTTCCATGGACTTTGGGGTCTTTTGTTTTCCATTCAGTCCAATTGGAAGGTATTCTCATCCCACCCCAACCCCA
>NW_025212709.1:22378-28133 GCF_004010195.1 Chiloscyllium plagiosum | reverse complement strand
AAGCTCTCTCTACACTGTCCCACATCAAACACTCCCCAGGACAGGGACAGCACGGGGTTAGATACAGAGTAAAGCTCCCTCTACACTGTACCCCCATGAAACACTCCCCAGGACAGAGACAGCAAGGGGTTAGATACAGCATAAAGTTCTCTCTGCACTGTGTCTCCTGGATGTATAACGCCCTATTAACTTGTCTCTTGAACAGCGTAGGCCTGTTAAGAGGGGCATTTGTGAAAATAGATGAGTGACAATGAACAATGCGTCCCAGTTTAAAGCTACAGCACAGACCGGTGAACAGAAGAGGCTGGGTGAGGTCTGGCCCCTTGTAACCCCTCTGTCTAAATTCCCCTCAATCCCAGGGCAGTCTGAATTCCTCCTACTGGGATAGGAGTAGCTGGAGGTGATTCCAAAACCTCACTCCTTCTTGAAATAGTGTCTGAGTCGATTCATCACTGACTACCTTATCCCAATCACTGGTGGGTCTTCCACTGAAACCGTCCTTTTTTAAGAAGGTGAAGGGTCACCCGTTAAAAAACAAATCTCCTTCTCATCAGAGCCCCTTACTTACGGAGGGAACTCATTTCACTGGAGGCCGTTCAGAGACAGTTCGTTAGGATGGTCCCCGATACGGAGGGACTGTCTCATGAGCAAAGATTAAACCGGTTGGCACTCTACCCACTGGGGTTTAGAAGGATGGGACGTCATCTCTCATTGAGGGGCTTGACAGGGTCAATGCTGAGAGGGTGTTTCCCCCTCATGGGGAGAGTCTGGGACCAGAGGGTGCAGTCTCAGAATAAAGGGCGCCAATTTATGATGGAGAGGAGGAGGAATTTCTGCTCTAGGAGGGTTGGGAGTCTTTGGAATTCAGAGATCTGTGTCTAGGGGGCAGAGTCCTTGTTCATATCGAAGGCTGAGACAGAGAAATTCCCAATCCGTCGGGGAATCGAGGGGAAAGAGCGGGAAAGCAGATGTGAGGCGCGTTGGATCAGCCATTGAATGGTCGACCAGGTTCGAGGGGCTGAGTTGATTCGTAAGTTTGCCGATAGGCGGGATCGTGGACAGTGAGGAAGGTGCTCAGAAATTCTCGAAAGGACCTTGATCAGCCGGGGAAGTGGGCCGAGAAATGGCAAATGGAGTTTAATATAGATAAACGTGAGTTATAAGGAGAGGCTGGATTTTTATTTCACTGGAGCGGAGGAGGTTGAGAGGTGACCTTATGGAGATTTATTAAACTATGGGGGCATGGAGCCTGAAGGTGAAATATCGAATGCTTTCAGGAAGGAGTTGGATCTAGTTCTTGAGCTTAAGGGAGAAAGCGGGGAACAGGGGGGACTGAGTTGGATGGTCAGCCATGATCCTAGCTGATTCTGGATTAGTGGTGCTGGAAGAGCACAGCAGTTCAGGCAGCATCCGAGGAGCAGGAAAATCAGCGTTTTGGGCAAAAGCCCTTCATCAGGAATAGTGTAGGAGTTGGGACGTCATGTTGAGGTTGTACAGGACATTGGTGAGGCCTCGTCTGGAATACTGTGTCCAGTTCTGGTCACTCAGTTATAGGAAGAATATTATTAAACTGGAGAGGGTTCAGAAGGGATTTACCAGGATGTTACCGGGTATGGAGGGCTTGAGTTAGTAGGAGAGGCTGGCTAGGCTGTGATTCTTTTTCACTGGAGCTTAGAAGGTTGAGAGGTGACCTGATAGAGATTTATAAAATCATGAGGGGCATGGATAAGGTGAATGGCAGGTTCCTTTTACCTCGGGCGGGGGGATTTCAAGACTAGGGGGCACAATTTTAAGGTGAGAGGAGAGAGATTTTAAAAAATCATGGAGGACAATTCTTTTACACAGAGTGTGTGGATTGAACTTCCTGAGGACATGGTGGATTACAGTTACAACATTTAAAAGACATTTGGATAAGGACATGAATAGGAAAGGGTTTGGAGGGATATGGGCCAGGAGCAGGCAGGTGGGACTAGGTTAGTTTGGGATTATGGGTCAGTACGGACTGGTTCCGTGCTGTGTGACTCACGGATATCCATTGGATTTCCTCTCGTTCTAGATTGCCTCCCCCCACATGAGGAAACATCCTCTCTATTTGTCACTCCCACCCCGCCCCTGCATCGTACAGAGGTCCATTAGCTCCCAACTCCACACAGTATCGGCCTGAGCTGCTCCATCTCCCTTCACGAGACCAACTCCCCTCGTCTCTGGAATCGAATCGAGTGACCCTTCTCTGAACTGCCTCACTACATCCCTCCTCGAGTGAGGGGACCAAGACTGTACACAATACTCCAGCAACGGCCTTACGAATGTCTTCTACAGTTTCAGCAACATTTCCCTCTCTTTTATAATGTATCCCATCAGCAACGAACGCCAAATATCATCCTGCAACTTGTGGCAATTTACTCTCTAAACCTCTCTGGCCAAATCCCTTGGGACTTCAAAGGGTTCAGAAAAGATTTACAAGGATGTTGCCAGGATTGGAGGATTTGAGCTATAGGGAGAGGCTGAATAGGCTGGGGCTGTTTTCCCTGGAGCGTCGGAGACTGAGGGGTGACCCTATAGAGGTTTATAAAATCATGAGGGGGCATGGATAGAATAAATAGACAAAGTCTTTTCCCTGGGGTCAGGGAGTCCAGAACTAGAGGGGCATAGGTATAGGGTGAGAGGGGAAAGATTTAAAAGGGACCTAAGGGGCAACTGTTTCACACAGAGGGTGTTGCGTGTATGGAATGAGCTGCCAGAGGAAGTGGTGGAGGCTGATACAATGATAACATTTAAAAGGCATTTGGATGGGTATATGAATAGGAAGGGTTTGGAGGGATATGGGCCGGGTGCTGGCAGGTGGGACTAGATTGGGTTGGGATAACTGGTCAGCATGGATGGGTTGGACTGAAGGGTCTGTTTCCATGCTGTAGGACTCTCTATCGATAAAAATACATAAAATGATCAATTTGCCTATTACAGGTGTCTCAATCGATACAAAACTATTTTTTATCTCTCCTGTGGGCGAGAAATGTAGGGGGAGAGCCAGCAGTACCAAAGTATGTGTCTCCAATCGCACCACGAGAAAGGAGTCCAGAGATGCGTTGAACATTTCAGTAACTGGAGGGGGAGAGATCACCTCGATTAACCTGTTCTGCAACTCCTCCCATCTCTGGTTATCAGCTCACACAGATTCAAGAAAGAGCAGGGAACAGAGTAATTGCTTCAATTGACGAACTGCGCGTTAAAGGCAAGGAAATAATTTATGGAGAGGGTCTGGCGTTATTAAATAAGTGAATTAACTTCCTTTCCCTCCACAAAGGAGCACTTTTGATTAAGAATTAGATTTTACTTTTATTGAATTACATTTCCCATTTAAATGAATTTCAATGATTTGAAACAGCGAATGGTCATTGCAGATCCTGAGTGCCCGTGGGTAACTGCGTTAAGTGAACGCATTTACAAAAAGGCTTAATTATCTCCTATTCATTTCTGTAAAAGCTCGAGGTTTTTTTTTGATATCAGGTAGGGTAGCAATAACATTGATCTCTGTTTCGCCACTGTTTCTCCAGAAGGAGACAGACATTTTCCAAACATGCAAATTGCTTGGCAGTTATTTCAATTAGTTCATTTCAAAGCTCAGTCCTTTAGCCTGGAGCAGGGGGTGGCTCATATTGTCAGTCACACAGCGCAGGGACTACAGACCGCAACTGTACCCTCACAGGAAACAGGACGGTGTTGGGGGAAAGGGTACGGAGGGAGCTGAATCGCTCTGTCTCTCCTGGGGAGTGTTTGATATGGACAGTGCAGAAGGAACTTTACTCTGTATCTAACTTCCAGCACTGTCCTGAGAGTGTTTGATGGGGGACAGTTTAGAGGAAGCTTGACTCTGTGTCTAACCCCGTACTGTCCCTGTCCTGGGGAGTGTTTGACAGGGACAGTGTAGAGGGAGCTTTACTCTGTGTCTAACCCCGTGCTGTCCCTGTCCTGGGGAGTGTTTGATGGAGGACAGAGAGAGCTTTACTCTGTATCTAACCCTGTGCTGTTCCTGTCTTGGGGAGTATTTGATTGAGGAGCAGTGTGCAGAGTCCTATTTGAGACACACGTCGACTGACCCTCCCTTTGCCGGTCAGAAATCGCCGATACATCCAAAGCTCTTTAAATCCCGCTGTCCCCCTTACTCTCGGCACAGCCTCTCTCACCTTCCTCTCTCAACCCCCCCTGCCGATATAGACAGGAGTCGCTGGGAGGTGTTGGGATCGGGAGTGGGCTATCTCAGTGCCCAACCCTCTGCGTTTCACAGGGGTACGAGGGCGGCATTCTGAGCCCTGTCCTTTCCTGGCTGGGTATGGCCTCTCCGCGGGTAGAGACATCTGCCGAACCGAGCTGCGGTGGATGGAATTTTTAGTTGTGAAACCCATTTCCAATTTTAATGCAGGAGGATTAATAATTCATTGCCTGCTGCTTTCCGAAGCAACATTTTCTTAACCAGGGGCTAAAAGATGACAAGTCCTCGCATTTCTCACACCAGCCAGGCACGATGGAGACTGATGGGACCGTGAGAGAACTGCTGGGCTCATTTCTCACTCTCTCTATTATCCTCCTGCTTCAAGTCATCAATCCCGACTGATTCCCTCTGCCGTTGTGTTCGCCTTCATTCCAGTCCCCCCCACCTCAGTCTACACCACTAATGCACCCTCACTGCGCCCCCTCCCTCCCACTCACCCCCACCAGCCCGTGAGAGTCTCGGGAGAATCATGGAGTTGGGCAAATGGACCAACCAGGAAGCAAACCCACCCTGACCTTGCTTAGATGTCACTAGCAAGGGGGCTTTTCCGTGGAGAGATTTCATGGCTGGGAACATTATACATCCGAAGGGACCCTCTTGTCAGTATCGACACACTCCGGGGGACCCCCCTGTCAATATCGACACACTCCGGGGGACCCCCCTGTCAATATCGCCACACTCCCGGGGACCCCCCTGTCAATATCGACACACTCCCCGGGACCCCCCTGTCAATATCGACACACTCCCCGGGACACCCCTGTCAATATCGACACACTCCCGGGGACCCCCCTGTCAATCACAACACACTCCCCGGGACACCCCTGTCAATATCGACACACTCCCGGGGACCCCCCTGTCAATCACAACACCCTCCCCGGGACCCCCCTGTCAATATCGACACACTCCCGGGGACCCCCCTGTCAATATCGACACACTCCCCGGGACACCCCTGTCAATATCGACACACTCCCGGGGACCCCCCTGTCAATCACAACACAATCCCTGGACCCGTCCTGTAATTTTCGGCAACACTCCCGAGGAGCTGTCAATATCGACACATTCCCCAGGGACCCCCCTGTCAATGTCGACACACACCCCCGGGGTCCTCCCTGTCAATATCGCCACACTCCCGGGGATCCCCTGTCAATACTGACACTCCCTGGCGCCCCCCCTGTCAATATCGACACATTCCGCAGGGACCCCCCTGTCAATGTCGACACACACCCCCGGGGTCCCCCCTGTCAATATCGCCACACTCCCGGGGACCCCCCTGTCAATATCGACACATTCCGCAGGGACCCCCCTGTCAATGTCGACACACACCCCCGGGGTCCCCCCTGTCAATATCGCCACACTCCCGGGGACCCCCCTGTCAATATCGACACATTCCCCAGGGACCCCCCTGTCAATGTCGACACACACCCCCGGGGTCCTCCCTGTCAATATCGCCACACTCCCGGGGACCCCCCTGTCAATATCGACACA
>NW_025212709.1:14008-21797 GCF_004010195.1 Chiloscyllium plagiosum | reverse complement strand
CCCCCCTGTCAATATTGACACACTCGCGGGCCTCCTATCAATATTGACACACTCCCCGGGAACCCCCCTGTCAATATCGACGCACTCCCGGGGATCCCCCCCCCGTCAATATTGATACACTCCCAGGGATCTCCCTGTCAATATTGACACACTCCCGGCCTCCTGTCAATATTGACACACTCCCCGGGGACCCCCCTGTCAATATTGACGCACTCCCCGGGGACCCCCCTATCAATATTGACGCACTCCCGGGGACCCCCCCCCGTCAATATTGGCACACTCCCGGGATCCCCCTGTCAATATTGACACACTCCCTGGGACCCCCCTGTCAATATTGACACACTCCCCGGGGACCCCCCTGTCAATATTGACACACACCCGGGGATCCCCCTGTCAGTAACGATGCACTCCCCAGGGACCCCCTGTCGGTATGAACACTGCCCAGAAAAAAGCCCCTCAATATTGACATACTCCAGCATGGAATTTCTTGCAAATGCTGTCCTGTTCGTCCACTCTACCAGGAACCCCTCCCCAACTGAGTTCATATAGCACCGTGCACCTCCTGGCAATGCCCCCTTTCTGTACTGCAGCGACCGTTGTCGCATCCGGACGTGTTGAGTAATGGATTTGCACGCAAAACCTCGCTCCCACAGACATGACAATCCGTCTCGATTTCAGGGATGTTCAGCTTAGGGGGTTCAGCTTAGGGGGGTGGCTCCCCCCAGGAGACTGGGGAGAAACATGAACCCTCCCTCCCCCCCCCCACTTCCAAGAGAGAAGAGAGTCTCCCCTCATATACGTGAGGCAAAAGCAGATCGCCTTACCATAAGACATAGGAGTGGAAGTAAGGCTGTTCGGCCCATCGAGTCCACTCGCACCTTCCCCAAGTCAGGTGAATTGGCCATGCTAAATTGCCCGTAGTGTTAGGTAAAGGGGTAAATGTAGGGGTATGGGTGGGTTACGCTTCGGCGGGTCGGTGTGGACTTGTTGGGCCGAAGGGCCTGTTTCCACACTGTAAGTAATCTAATATCCTGCCCTTCATCAGACAGAAGTCACACGACGCCAGGTTAGAGTCTTGCTCGAAATCGCAGGCGTTCGGGAGCGGCCTGGTGAACTCTGAGCAGGTGTCGCCTGACCACCTGGTCATTTGTAACACATTTCACTGACGGTAAAGCACTTTGGAGAACATGTTTAATTGCCGATGGAGACAGAGCCTTGGGGTATTCAAGCTGAAACGATTGATTGATTGTTGTCACCTGTACCGAGGTACAGTGAAAAGTGGTGTTTTACGTCCTGTACAGGCTGATCGTACCATAAAGAGTGTAGCAGAACTGAGTGCAGAATACAGGGGAACCTCGATTATCCGAAGCACACAGTTGGGGAATATTTCACTCGGCTCATCAAATTCCAGATAACATAGTTTTGCCAGGCATCGGGACCTTGCGATCTTGTTCGGAGAATCCGAGATTTGGAGAATCAAATGCTGGATATTTGAGGTTCCTCTGTAGGGTGTTGCAGAGAGATGGAGATCAGAATTCACATTGGAGAGGCCCGTTCATGAATCTGATAACAGCGGGGAAGAGGCTGTTCTTGAACCTGTCGGTCCGTGTGTTTGAGCTTTGTCCCTCCTGCCTGAGGGAAGAGGGTGGGAGAGATTATAACCGGGGTGGGAGGGGTCTCTGATGATGTCGGCTGCCTTCCAGAGGCACTGGAGAGTGTAGATGGAGTCAGTGGATGGAAGGTTGGTTTGTGTGAGGGACTGGGCTGTGCTCACAGCTCCCTGGAGTGTCTCACAGTCCTGGGCAGAGCAGTTGCTGTACCAAGGCGTGATGCATTTGGATAGGATGCTGTACGTCTGTAAAAGTTGGGAAGAGTCCTCACAGACATGCTGAATTTCCATAGCCTCCTGAGGAAGGAGAGACTTCCAGAGGGAGTCGGGGGTTGTTGTGGGAGTTGGGGGTGGGGCATAGCAAGGTGGCATGGTGAGAGACAACCTCTCAAACAGCGGAACAGTCTCCAGCGCGTCTTCCTGTTCCCAATTGCCACCTTCGCCCGTTTGGTACGTGTCGGGACAATGCCACCGTGGGGATGGTTTCCAACCTCCACTGCCTGATGGCACAGAAGGCCCAGCCGCCAATCTCGCTGAACAGACCACCGTCTCTTCACCAAACGTGGCTACGTCAGTTTGGTATCGTCCAGTCACCATAGGCAGGGTGGGGTCATCATTCCTACCGTCTTTCGTGGTTAGGCCTGTACTCAAGTGTCCCTCACGGTGGGGGAGGTCTGTCAGGTTTATTGAGACCGGTGGGCACTGCGGGCGCTAGATACATGATCAGCCCAGACATCACCATCCGGATTGACTCGGCTTCCATTCGACTTGGTCATGTGCCTCCGATTTCCAAACGGTGCTCCAGCAGCAGCTCTCTCATCATTGTTGTATTGGACTGCCTGAAAGCGTAGAGGGAGCTTTACTCTGTATCTAACCCCGTGCTGTCCCTGTCCTGGAGAGTGCTTGATGGGGGACAGTGTAGAGGGAGCTTTACTCTGTATCTGACTCGGTGCTGTCCCTGTCCTGGAGAATGTTTGATGGGGAGACAGTGTAGAGGCAGCTTTACTCTGTATCTAACCCCATGCTGTCCCTGTCCTGGAGAATGTTTGATGTGGGACAGTGTAGAGGGAGCTTTACTCTGTATCTAACCCCATGCTGTCCCTGTCCCTGGGGAGTGTTTGACGAGGGACAGTGTAGAGGGAGCTTTACTCTGTATCTAACCCCGTGCTGTCCCTGTCCTGGGGAGTGTTTGATGGGGGACAGTGTAGAGGCAGCTTTACTCTGTACCTAACCCTGTGCTGTCTGTGTCCTGTGTAGTGTTTGATGAGGGACAGTGTAGAGGGAGCTTTACTCTGTATCTAACCCCGTGCTGTCCCTGTCCTGGTGAGTATTTGATGGGGAACAGTGTAGAGGAAGCTTTACTCTGTATCTAACCCCGTACTGTCCCTGTCCCCATAGGTTTAATGGACGAGTTGGACTGACGGCTCTGTTTCTGTATTTTAAGACTCACCCCCTGCCCCCCCAACTTTGGGTTAAATCTACTGCCCCCTTTTCCTGCAACAATAACCTCTAGTTCTAGATTGTCCCCCCCCAACTTCAGAGTCGTACAGAGCTCCATTAGATCTCCTCTCATTGGTCTCAATGTCACAGAGTATTGGCCCGAGCTGCTCCATCTCTCTTCATGAGACCAACCTCCAGTGTATTTTCCCCCTGCATCCCGGCAGCTTCCCCTTGGCACCGCAAGAGGTGCCAATCCTGCACCCACACCTCCCCCCCCGTCCCCTCCGTCGAAGGCCCCAAAGGAGCCTTCCAATCCGGCAGAGATTTCCCGGCACCTCCAAACGCCTCATCGACTGTGTCCATTGCTCTCTATGTGGTCTCCTCCACATCGGGGAGACAGGACGCCAGCTCGCGGAGAGTTTCCGGGAACGACTCTGGGAGACCCGCACCCACCAACCCCATGGCCGAACACTTCGACTCCCCTCCCGCTGTGCCCCGGACGTGCAAGTCCTGGGCCTCCTCCACCGCCAAACTCTAGCCACCTGACGCCTGGAGGAGGATCACCTCATCTTCCACCTGTCCAACCACATGGGGTCAATGTCGACTTCACCAGTATCCTGATATCCTCTACCCCCAAACTTATCCCAGATCCAACCCTCCAACTTGGCAACACCATCTTGACCTGACCCACCTGTCCCATCTTCCTTCCCACCTGTCCACTGCACCCTCCCCGTCTGACCTATCACCATCAAACCCCACCTGCATCTACCTATCGGCATCCCAGCTACTTTCCCCCACAGCCCCACCCCCCTCCGCCGCCACCGCCCCCCCAAGCTCTAGGCAACACCAAGACTTCCCTCTCAGATCAAGCCATCTCTGTGGATGGCATTGTGGCACCCTGTCTAGCTAGGAAAGGCTGGCTCGGAGCACCGGGGATCCGTACAATGCAAAGTCAGAAGGGAAGTGGCTGGGAAAACTCAGCAGGTCAGGCAGCAGCTGTGGAGAGAAATCAGAGTTAGCATTTCGATTCCAGCAACCCTTCCTCAAAGACAAAGCATCTGAAACACAAACCACTCCTGGGCAAAGCTTTCACGTTTGATGGGAACTAGTCAGTGCCATACGACCTGCTGCACTTAGAGCTGTCCAGCACAGAGAACAGAATCCATCTCGTCCATGCCAACCCAGAAATCCGGAATTAATCTAGTCCCCTTTAGAGCCATTGTCACAGAGATGTGCAGCACAGAAACAGACCCTTCGGTCCATCTTGTCCTAAATTAATCCAGTCCCATTTGCCAGCACTTGGCCCATATCCCTCTAAACCCTTCCTATCCATGACCCCATCCGCATGTCTTTTAAATGTTATCATTGTACCAGCCTCCACCACATCCTCTGGCAGGTCATTCCATACACGCACCACCCTCTGTGTGAAAAAGTTGCTCCTTAGGTCTCTTTTAAATCTTTCCACTCTCACCTTAAACCTACTCCCTCTAGTTCTGGCTTCCCCCACCTCAGGGAGAAAGACCTTGTCTATTTACCCTATCCATGCCTCTCATGATTTTATACACCTCTGTAAGGTCACCCCTCAGCCTCCGGTGCTCCTGGGAAAACAGGCCCAGCCTATTCAGCCTCTCCCTGTAGCTCAAACCCTCCAAGCCTGGCAACGTCCTTGTAAATCTTTTCTGTACCTTCTCAAGTTTAGATAATAGCGAGACTAGAATTGTAGGCATGATTCAATTTGATTTGATTTACCACTGTCATTTGTACCGAGATACAGTGTAAAGTACTGTTTTGTGTGCTACCAGGAAAGTCCTACCTTCCATAGGGACATCAAGGTAATGGAACAGAATGTAGAATGGAGAAGCTATGGAGAAGGTGCAGAGAGAGATCAACTCTAATATATGAGAGGGCTGTTCATGAGTCTGATAATAGCGGGGAAGAAGTTGTTCTTGAATCTGTTGGTATGTGTTTTTAAACACTTGTACCTTCTGCCTGATGGAAGAGGGTGGGAGAGATGATAACCAGGAAACCCCATCCCCATAACCCTGTATCCCCACTGGTAATCACTCAGTCGCTGAGCTTTCACAGCACTCTGTGGTAGAAAATCCCAAACCATCCAAGTCAAATAATGTATTCTTATCCTTATCCTTATCCTTATGGGGTGGTACGGTGGCTCAGTGGTTAGCATTGCTGTCTCCCTGCATCAGGGACTCGGGTTAGATCCCATCCTCAGGCGACTGTCTTTGTGGAGTTTACACGTTCTCCCTGTGTCAACGTGTCTACGACCTCCTATTGGGGTATAATGATAAAGTGCCCATGTATTAATATCATAGAATCCCTACAGCAGGCCATTCAGCCGACTGAGTCCATACTGACCCTCCAAAGGGCATCCCACCCAATCCCTGTAACCCTGTATTTCTCACAGCCAACCCACGCTAATCGATCCATCCCAGGGCACTATGGGACAATTTAGCACGGCCAATCCACCCTAACCTGCACATCCCTGGGCACTATAGGACAATTTAGCACGGCCAATCCACCCTAACCTGCACATCTTTGGATTGTGGAAGGAAACCAGAGCACCCGGAGGGAAGCAACTCAGACACAGGGAGAATGTGCAAACTCCACACAGTCACCCGAGGGTGGGATCGAACCCGGGTCCCTGGCGCTGTGAGACAGCAGTGCTAGCCCCAGGAAGGCAATCATTATAAAAATTAGGAATGGGAAGTCACTCTGGAAACTAGGAACAGGTCAACTAATTTGGAAATTAGGATGGGGCGGTCATTTTGCATGGAAAGGAGGCGTGGCCATTTAGGAAATGGGGCACTATTTTGGAAATAAGTAAGGTTTGGACATTTTGGAATCAGTGAAGTGGAGGACGTTTAGCAAAGAAGGAAGGGCAGCCATTTTGGAAATAAGGACAGGGCAGCCACTTTTTGCTCGGGAGAACGAGAGAGTTTGGCAGCCATTTTGGAAATAAGGATGGGGCAGCCATTTCTTTGCACTGGAGAATGAGGGAGGATGGGCAGCCATTTTGAATACCGGGTGGCCGTTTCGAAAATGAGGCAGCAAGGGTTTCATTTTGGAAACTGGGAAGGGACTGGCATTTTGTAAAGAAATGTGCATTTCTACAGCGCCTCAGGACGTTTGAAACTCCTTCACCGCCAACAGAACACTCTTTGAGTGTCGTGGTGGCTGTCATTTGAGGAAGGGGCAAACCCGTGGGCAGAAGGCCCAGTGGTATTATCACCGGATTGTAAATCCATGTTCTGAGGACCCGGGTTTGAATTCTGCCACAGCAGATGGTGGATTTGAGTTAAGAGATTGAGGATGACCGTGAATCTATCGCCAATTGTTGGCAAAAACCCATCTGGTTCACTCATCCCCTTGAAGGAAGGAAGTGGCCATCCTTCCCTGGTTTGGGCCTACATGTGGCTCCAGACGCCTCTCTGGGCAATTAGGGGGCAATAACAGCTGGCCTAGCCAGTGACGCCCACATTTATTCAAATGACAAAACGCAGCGTAAGCCTCCATCAATAGCAGTTTGGCCATGAGCCCGTCAGACATAGGAGCAGAAATTAGGCCATTCAGCCCATTGAGTCTGCTCCGCCATTCAATCATGGCTTATAAGTTTCTCAACCCCATTCTCCTGCTCTGTCCATGTAACCCTTGATCCCCTTGACACTCAAGAGCCTATCTATCTCCGTCTTAAATATACTCAGTGACCCGGCCCCCACAGCTTCTGTGGCAATGGATTCCACAGATTCCCCACTCTCTGGCTGAAAATGTTTCTCCTTATCTCCGTTCCAGAGGGTCTTCCCTTTACTCTAAGGCTGTGACCTCAGCTCCTGGTCTCTTCTACCAATGAAACATCTTCCCAACATCCACTCTGTCCAGGCCGTTCGGTATCCTATAAGTTTCAATTAGATCCCCCCCCCCCCCACCCCCATCCTTCTAAACCCCATTGAGTATAAACCCAGAGTCCTCAAACATTCCTCATATTTTCATTCCTGGGACCGTTCTTATGAAACTCCTCTGAGCATACTCCAGTATATCCTTCCTGAGATATGGGGCCCAGAACTGCTCACAATACTCCAAATGTGCTCTCCCTCAGAAGGTGTGTGGATGGGGGTCAATATTGGGTCCCGCGGACTGTAGCAGGGAGGGAGGGAAATGGTCACCCTCGGGCCGTTTTGTTTCCTTATCCATTACCAAGGCCGGTCAGAGGCTTGGCTCAAGGTTGAATCTCAATGGGGGGGCACCTCTGTGAGTGTAGCACCCTCCCTCAGGGAATAGTTCAGGAAGATGTGGTCCTTTATCTTGGAGAGTTAACAGGCCGCCCATCCGGCAACAGGTCAATTGCCCCATTGTGGTACCACCGTCACTGAATGCCACCCAACCCACACCCAGGTCACCACTGATCAGGATCTGAACCAGACCCACCCCGTGTCATGGCAGGTTGGCACTGAGTAGGTCAGAGTCACCTGACCATCAGGCAGTGGCGCGAGGTAGAGTGGGAAAGGAGGGAGAGGAGGTGGGAAAGCAAAGAGAGAGAGAAGGGGAGGGAAGGAGAGAGAGAGAGAGGGAAAGGAAGGAGAGAGAGAAGGGGAAGGAAGGAAAGAGAAGGAGTGAAAGGAAAGAGAGAGAAGGGGAGGGAAAGAGCAAGAGAAGGAAAGGAAAGAGAGAGAGAAGAGGATGGAAAGGAAAAAGAAGGGGAAGGAAGGAGGGAGAGAAGGGGGGGGA